>NC_054702.1:34156062-34456062 GCF_016097555.1 Gigantopelta aegis
ATGTTACACCCCTGCACCACGGTGAGGTTACAGCACGCGCAGGGGTAAATGTGTAGTCAGTCATATGAATTATACAGTATAAAAAGATAAAATTAAGTAAATCAATAGTTCTTACATTATACCAGAACTTGGGGAGTCCGACGTAGCTCAGTGGTAAAGCGCTTGCCTGATGCGCGATCGGTTTAGGATCGATCCCTATTGGGCTATTTCTCGTTTTAGCTAGCGCACCACGACTGGTATATCAAAGGTCGTGATATATGTTACCCTACCTGTGAGATGGTGCATATAAAAGATCCCTTGATACCAATGGAAAAATGCAGCTGCTTGACTCTGACAAATGTCGGGCATCCAATAACCGATGGTGAGTAAAATCAATGTGTTCTAGTAGTGTCGTTAAACAAAACAACCTTTAACGTTTATTGGTGAAAGGTGCCTACAGCTGACAGTCTTTTGTCAGTGTTTTTTTTTTTCAAATACACTTCATGAAACATTGAGCACCAGTTTGCTGGGAGATTTAAGCCTAACCGAACACCTGTAAGAACATTTTGGGTCAACGGGTGCATCCAATACAGGACATTGAATTATTGACATAAGCACTCAAGAGAGGAATGACAAAACCACGTGGCCATGTTATGGTGACGAGTACGAGGTGCGTAAATACCGTGTTTCGTGCTGTGCACGTGATGGACAGACGAAATACTGGGGCAGGTTCAGTCAACCGCTTGTCACTAGTGTTTACTAGACTGATTTTTACGCTACACAGTAAACCGAATTACCACTTCAGAAACCAATCAAATAGTACGCGAACGTGAACTGGCTTGCCAGACTTAGGGCTGATGACATCACTACACGATATGTATCATGGATATTTTCAACAATATTTGTGTCATTCCATCCAGTATAATAATACATAATTCCTGCCATAAGCCTACGAGACCCCCCCCCCGGAGAAAATAATCAAATTCGGGCAAAATGAGCTGGCCTGAACACTTTTCACCATGTGATTTCACCATTCTACCCACAATATTAGCTGTAATCCATGTAAAAATGCGTTCACAACCATATGTACCTGTTCGACAGTAATGCTAATATGAATAAACGTTGTAATCCAGATACGGTCACTTTTATTTAATTCGGGCAAAAACAAGTCTGCCCCCTCACAAAAATGGGAGCCCGTACGCCTACGATTCTTGTTGTAAACTTTAATAAATGAGTACTTCTTGAAAACCTTCAATTAATAATAAAATGTATTAATCGTTTTAAAGCTTGTCAACATATTTGCATACAAGTTTTAGATTTGAACAATAAACCGTAATTTGACTTCATTTGAACAATGTCATATAAATAAAACAAATCTTAAAAGACTGGAGTGGTGCTGAACTTTTGCTAAGGTATATATCACATAGCCATCATTTGAGTTTTCTAACACTATAATAAGTAAAATACAAACAAAGCCAACGTGTTAAATAATGAATACACTTTATTTAAACCAACTAAGAAATAGCACTACATCAACACAATGTTGGTATTTAGCGAAGCACACAGTTATCACAGGTTACAAATGTGTGTACTTTGGATCAGAAAGGAATAAAATACATATTAAGCTTGCAGTTCCATATATGTATAAGTTAAAAGAAAAAAATACTAAATCATCCACTTCTCCATTGATTAAATTTGCACTGCTAATTTTTTCAACTCTGTATATTCTGGTTTTCTATATATCGTAACTATTGATACTAAATGAAGGAATGTTTTTGTTATTTTCACCAATATCTCAGAGTTTAAAAAGTGTATGACATGAAACATTAAATGATTATGGTCTTATTCTTATTTAATTGATGAAACATAAGCTTTGAATCATTCTATAATTGTCAAGTATACATGGACCATTTCACTATTATGATAAAATACTCTACTTTGAACCATTCATCACTTTGGTTGAATGTATCTATAGACTACAGGTAAATGCGATACAAATATTTAATCTACTTGCAACACCAATGAAAAAATCACAACAGATTCAACAAAGCTACAAATCACATAACAAAAATTATATACACCTGTACATTGTTCAATATGTGAACAAAATCAATCCTTGTAATCGCCATGCATATAATTATATACAAGAAAAGTTAATAACTGCAACTTGGAACTGGCCTAATAAAAACATATTTATCATGGCTGTCCCCAGTTGTTAACATTCCTCCTCCAATGTACAAAATTGTCTTGTGCCAACAGCACTTGAGCTCAATGGACATGGCAAGGAAACTGAAGCAGCACCTCAACCATCTGCTTGTGCTGGTGACATGCATCTACAGTATAAATACTCAACAAAAAACCCCAGAAAGTATATGTTTGATGGTATTCTTGTTTGTTTCATCAACTTGACCATGGATGGTATTTCGGGAAAAGATAAATGGTTTGTGTAATTAAATGTCACAATACAGGACTATATGCTGTCCTCATAATGATAATCAACATCACTATCCTCTAAAACCAAAATCAGTCCTCAGTTGTGTTAAGAATTGGTGGGGACCGCTCTACAGTCCGAAGGTTCAATGGTCCGAAGGTTCAATAGTCCTGGGTTAGGTCTATAAACCGGCAGACTACTGAACCTAGGGTTAGGGTTAGTGTTGACTATAGAGCTGTAACCTGAATTGGTTGCCTCAGTCAAGTTTTTTAGAAACTGGGTAGTGATGTGTAACTGATGGGCAATAATGGTGGCTAGTTAAAACCAGTTTCGTACAGTTGTGGTTCAGATATACTGATCCTGTACAGCTGGCGTAACTCGTGACTTATCACAAGGAGGATCATCATTGGTGGATCCAGTGATGTTTGGCATAATGACAAGTATTTATACAATCGGTCTTGTAACACCGAAACACTTGGCAATGTCATCAATACTGATGCCTGCTCGAAGCATACCAACTGCTCTCTCAGTCATTTGGCATCAAACATGGCAATGTCAAAAGATGGGCTGGTATGTGCAAGAAAACATTCCCAACATGTGGAAGTTATGTATTTGTCATGACCCTAATGCCATAAAATTACCAACAGCCTTCTAACACAGTACGCACCTGTAGTATGTGTTGTACAGGTAATATGTGCTCAGAAATATTTTACATTTGTCTAATGTGTATACGTTATATTTTGTTGAATGTCGAAATGCTTACTTTAAAAACATGGAGAGTAAACAAATTTAAGGACTATTGGTTCAAATTATTCAGAACAAAATATCAAGTCAGACACGGTTTCAAAACCTCTGCATATAAAGCTTACCTTTAGTAGCCACAACAATGTGGAAAAAGATCATGAAAAAGATTTGTAGGGTCTTGAAAGTAAGGAGTTACTGTAAGCCAAAGTGTTTTTGTAAAAACAAGAGCAACAGTGGTGCTAAAATATGTAATACTGGAAAAATGTCTGGAGATTTAATATTTGCTACAAGTATTTCTAGTGCTCTAGTACTACAGCCCCCCCCCAACACCCCTATTTTTTAATATTAAACTTGCTGTAAACCCTCCAAAAACCCAACTTTCTATATTAGGCTGACTGAAAAATAATTCTTTTGTGGAAATATTATGTTGTCAAAATCAACTTTCTCTTTTAAATCTACTGTCAAAAAAGATTTCCTACATCGATCTTAAAACTACTGCTAAAACGTTTTGTTTTCTAATATGCTGTGTCCATTGAGCTAATTATCAAATTGAAAATGAAAAAAGCCTCAAATCGAGGTACTTATGTAATCACCGTACAGGTGACATGCAGTCTGACAGACCTTGATGTCTGCTGGGTACACATTTGTCGACTTGCGCCAGAAATATCCTTCAAGACGGCTATACACATGTACAATAACACAGTGAAAACATGGCATATATATATCAAAAATGCTACACTATATATCCAAACGTCCGAATGTACATACAAATAGAAAAAAATACCAGACCAAAATTTAAACCAATATAGGTTTCTGTAACCTGTGAAGTGTGCAGTCAAATGCACTTATTCTCTATTTCAAACAAAAGTTGGGTTTTTTTAAAACCCAACTTTTCTTTCAATTTCAATTTTAAAAAAGTATTAACCCCCTCCAAATTTAAAACAAAAAAATTCTCTATATATTGACATACTGATGAAATGGATCAGATCAAAGAAAACTAAACTGTCTTAAAAGATGGCCACCACCTAAAAAGATTCATAATATACACAATATATATTGATTTACACAAATTGTGATGATACCTATTAAGAGTTATATAAAACTGACACATCAGTTGGTCTAACAATCTTAAGAAGATGTGACAAAAGTAAAGTTTTGGAATGCATTAAATTCCATACTGATATATCCACAGCTGTGAGGTTGTGAATGACTTGAATGTGTTCTGGTGCAACAAAAAAATACTGCCACCACATTACTTAGCGCCAATTATATAGGCACAGATTTCTTGAGGGTCCATCTCCTGGGGGTGTTCATTCATCACCTGACGGACCTTGTGTTCCGGAAACAGCCCACATAGGTTGTAGTACATGCTGTAACGCGGATCAGTGGGCTGAATTGCGGCATCAGGGGCAAGCGACTGGTTTGCCGGCATCTGTTGCTGTGATGGAGACTCGGGTGAGAGCATCGGTAATGGTGACACGACAGTCCGGGGTGACGTCACCTGTTGCTGGTGTCGTGGAGGGGAAAACTCTTGTTGCTGTGACTGCATTGACAGAACATTCGGCTGAAATAGAGGAGACATGTGTGGCTGTTGATGTGGTGACAGTACATGTTGTTGTTGTTGTTGTTGATGATGATAGTGTGGTGACTGCTGTTCTGCTGACAACTGCTGTTGTGATCGTATATGCTGGTATGAATGTGCCTGTGGTAGAGTTGACAGTAAGGACTGGTTCTGCAAATGTGATGCCAGAGTCTGTTGTTGCAAGAACCTCTCTTGTTGCTGCATCTGCAACTGCTGCTGCTGCATCTGCAACTGCTGCTGCTGCTGCTGTAACTGCTGTTGTTGCTGCTGATGTGCTAGTCTTTGGTGATGACGTGAACTACTTGGGCTGTAGGCTTCTTTCCAGTTAGCCGGACTGTGGTAAAGTCCTTCAGTGCCAAATGCCTGATTATTGGATGCTACTTCGGGTGACATCAGCTCGTAATCACACTGAACCTGCTGCCGAGGGTAGTAGATTTCACTTGTCTGTCGTCCTATGGTCCCAATATTCCCAACACTCTGAGGCTGCATTGACGTGGATCTCGACAAATGATTCCGTATAGTGGGTTGAGAATAGGTCTTCCTCTCAAATGTCTGGTATGGTGACAGTCCTGTATTTGTGTGCCTCACGTAGTCGAGATCGTGGCCCGTCAAGTGTATCTGTGGATCAGACGAACTGTTCTGACGTTCTATGGGCGCCATGAGGCGTTTACTGGATGACTGTGACATCCGTCGCCCATCTGGAGCACTCGGTACGTGGGTCAAAACTGGGTGATGTTCCATGCATGCCGACTGCCGTCTCTGGACCTGGTGGGCCAACATCTCACGGCCTGTGAGAGGAAAACTTTGGCATTGATCCACTGGCCCAGAAATGTATGACATTGGATCCTGTTGCATCAACTGTGGTGGCACTGCACCAGGACCTGAATAGTACTGTTGCTGTGATGCAAACATAGAGTCGACCTCATCCTGATTTGTAACATTACCCTGGAAATATCCTTGGTTTTTGCTCTGTAGAGACATCTGCCTGTCTAGATTTTGAGACAGATCTATGACACCAGATTCCTGCATTTGCAGCAATGAAATTGGGGATGACTGCACATTTGGATCTGGTGTCCCCCTTTCTCTGAAGAATTTGGAGTCTACACTTTCATCAGAAAGCTTTTTGGCCAACAAGAGGTGTCCGCTTACAAGTTCCTCACTGCGTGTACCTGTTGGAACTTTGAGTTGACTGGATGGTGAGGAAAATCCACTTGTTGGTATTCCTTGTGGAAAACAATTCTGAGATTTTGATGGGGGACTGATGATCCCATTTGGAGATGGAACATTCCTCATTATTAATTGGTCACCAGGACGCCCCACTTCAGAAGAGACATCACAATCTTTCCTAGTCTGTGCCAAGGCCTTCTCCAGTTTCCTTCGGTGTTCGTTAAGTTTTTCATTGTAGTCATCAGTCACTTTCTTCTCCTGTTTCTTTTCTTCATCACAGCCATCAT
The DNA here is from genome assembly GCF_016097555.1 of Gigantopelta aegis. Classification (NCBI taxonomy): domain Eukaryota; kingdom Metazoa; phylum Mollusca; class Gastropoda; order Neomphalida; family Peltospiridae; genus Gigantopelta; species Gigantopelta aegis. The sequence goes on from NC_054702.1 coordinate 34,162,253, forward strand.
CTACTTCTCCACCACTGTGTAATTTGAGTGTCATGTCTGGTGGAACTATGGCCCGTGTTCTTGATAATGGTGTTTTCTTCACAGGGACCTTTTTTGCTGAATCACTCTTTAGCTGTTTCTTGTCCATTTGTGCTGAAATAGGAAAGTCAAAATTAAGTACACTGCTCTTGGCCACCAAATAAATAAAGTCTGTTTTGTTGATCGACACCACTATAGCACAGTAAAACACAGTGATTTGAAATAATGGCTATAAATACTGGACATCTGGCCACAAATGTGTGAAAGTAAACAAGACTTCATTGACTTTTTGTGTCATTTTAAATGTCATTAGCTACTCTAAAATTTTATTAAAATTAAAAAACAAACACAAAAATGATACTTACCTTTTCACATTTACAAGTTTTAAAACAATTTAAGTGAAAATATGTCTGTAAAAGTTAAAAATCTGTACCCCTTCTTGTTTTTTTGTCAAATATTAATCCAGTAATCAAAAGGTTGATGTCAGCTTTGCATCAAGAACAACAACAAGAACCATCCAGAAACATCCAGATAGACAATTTTCAACTTTTAAATTACCATCTTAAATATGATTTTACTAATCAGTAATCAAAACAAAAGACGCCAAAACTGTAACAAAATAAAAAATACCTTCTTTGATTTTAGATGCTCTCTCCTCCATCTTCTGTTTAGCCTGTTCTTGGAGTTTCTCAGTCACTGACTTGTGTGGCATATTGCGTCTTTCTGGATGGAAGAAGCGACACTTATTTCCGTAAGTGCATTTCTTGCCATATGGACACTCTGGTGGCTGCACCTCGGGTTGAGTTGGCTTTTTGCACAGAAAATTGTTCAAAGATGGACCGTGCCTGCCTAAAGGATCTTCTGGTGGCATAAATCTGCAAATTCAATAAAGAGCTTACTTAAATGTCAGTTAAAGAGACATTTCCTGAACATTACAAAGTACTTTTTTTTTTCTCAGATGTAAACCACATTATTAGTCCACCTATTAAATGTTTTGCTATTCAAATAAATACTCTTTTTTTTCTTCTTAAATTTTCTCTTTTCTTTCTAGTAACCGAGAGCAGCATGCAAACCACTGAACTACATTTCACCCCGACTGGCCATGAATGCATTATTAAAGTCGATGTTTATTAAACAAGGTTTTTCGGTAGACCAAATAAGAAATAAAAATCATCATTATTTAATTTTTAACAGCGTTATTTTCAAAATAATTTGTATTTTTAAATCCTGGAATGGTAACATCAATTCATTACTCCTGGTTAGGTTATAGAACCTGAAATAATAAAAACCACTTTGCAATATCTGGTGAAGACTTGAGTTAATTACCTGTCACCAGCAAATGAATACATAAGCAGCCGCTCCTCAATGACTTTCTTGAAATCGAGTTTCTCATTCAGAAGATCTCTGTAATTGTCATTGGACACCACAATTCCGTCAACCTCGGAGGCCAGCTGGAGGATGTAGCGGTCATCGTAGCAGACAACGCGGCGCCCACCAACCCTGCGAGCCGGGGTGAATGACAGACAGCGCTCTTGTTCCAACTGTGTCAGGATTTCCTGATCTAGAAAAGAAAGATAAATTTTCTTACTTACTACAACATAAATCAAAGGTCAAATCAGTGCAAAGTAAAACAAAGTGTCAAGTCAGCACAATGTGAAAAAAAACCCTGTTTCAAGTCAATATAATGTAAAAACTATGTCAAGTCAGTACAATATAAAACAGTGTCAAGTCAATACCGTGTAAAACAATGTTAAGTCAGTACTATTTAAAACAGTTTCATGTTAGTACAATGTAAGTCAAGTTAGTATAATGTAAAAGTGCAATGCAAAACAAAGATAGGGTCAAGTCGGTTCAATGTAAAACAAAGACAGATTCAAGACAGTACAATGCAATGAAAAACAAAGTGTCAAGTCAGTGCATGTAAAATAAAACCTGTGTCAAATCAGTACAATGTAACATGATCAACATGTTCACAAACCAAAACCAAACTTGTTTTGTAACAATTGTAATGTGGCAGAAATAGTGCAAACAAAAAATTGAGGTAAATATAGTGTTTTTATTCCAGTGCTTTTATACTATTTTAACAGCATTGATTGTGTTGGAAACAGATAAACATTTTTAAAATGGTTTAAGATGCTGGTGTGAAAACAGCTCTTATGAAGCAACAGAATGTGAACTATTTGTATAAGCTCCCAATATGAAGGAAAATGCATGTACATACTTGGTGATTACAAGTCTTTACATCACTAATGTAAACAAGAAGACCATGCCCATTTTTAGAAGCATCAATGTGTAATAAATTATTTCATAGCCTCGTATCTTTTTCCCCCTCCTTCATACATCGGTGGAGGTTGGGGGGGGGGGGGGGGGAGGGAGGTTGAAAAATGGAAATGATCTGCCTGGTACTTAGTAGTGTGAAAACTTAAATTGATCATGTATAAATGTATCTCTCTCAATATTGGGGATTGGCAAACAACATTCCAATAATGTCAGATTCTGTGGTTTCATACTTGAATCCATCCTTGACATACCTGTAAGTATAAGCAATTTTACACAATTTGTGACTGTTACGCAATCATATATCCCCCCCCCCCCCACCCTTCAAAAAAAAAAAAAAAAAAAAAAAAATAATGTTATAAAAACAATAGGTTGTTTTAAAACTGTTTCCAATGAGGATCCAGGCTAAAACAGTGCTGTAACGAAGTCTGGTAAAATACCTTGTATTGGGGCATCGGGTCTGGAGGACTCCTTTCTCCACTGTGGAACGAACACAGTAATATTTCTGTGACCTCGTTGTCGGAACCAGTCAACTGCTATCTTGATTCCCCGACAGGAAAAGACATCTTTACCGTGACTGACAAAGGAAATAAGATAAAAGTTTAAGCAGTCTTTGACACACTGTAACTTAAATACATATTATACATATATTAGCATATTGTGTAGTGTTGCAAGGAAAAAGAAGTACAGTAACATGACTCTTTATCTACTTCCTGGTTTCTTCAAGTTTGAACTGAAACAAGATATGGGTGTTCAGATAACACATTAATCATGTGCAGGCCACAGTTGAGGTTATTTGGGACCTTTGATAGTGTATTTATTCAGACTGAAGATGTGTGGGAAATAAAACAGCCCAACTACTGATGCACCTACAGTATAATCACAATATACATGTATTATAACCTGTCCAAGCAATCTGTTGTATCTATATTAGAATTCATGGGTCAGGTATTCAATAATCTGACAGTGTGTGTATTAGCTAGTCTTGCCTACACGTACATCATATTCCATAATACATTCAGACAAAATTGCCAGGTTTTTTTTATCAGTGCATTTTGACATACACTCGGCAACTGGCAAATTTCATTTTAATTTGGTGAAAGAATTTCAAGTATATAGATATATATATGTATAAAATTCTGAAGTTTAATATATAATTTGGCAAACTTTTCTGTTGATCCAGAGCTAGCCCTGCATGTACAAATAGTCACCAAGTTTGTGTGACAGTGTCATTTTTAGTTAAAAGAAGGAAGGAAACGTTTTATTTAACGATGCACTCAACACATTTTATTTACGGTTATATGGCATCAGACATATGGTTAGGGACCACACAGATATTGAGAGGAAACCGCTGTCACCACTTCATAGGCTACTCTTTTTGATTAGCAGCAAGGGATCTTTTATATGCACCATCCCACAGACAGGGTAGTACATACCACAGCCTTTGATATGCCAGTCATAGTGCACTGGCTGGAACGAGAAATAGCCAAATGGGCCCACTGACGGCGATCAATCTCAGATTGACCGTGCATTGAGCGAGCGCTTTACCACTGGGCTACCTGCCACCCCTTTAGTTAAAACAGTGCCCTTTTGTCTACATGTAGCTGAAGAAAACACACTTTACTGTGCCCTCGCTAGGGTCACACTGGAATTAATATTTGTTGAGCTAGTTTCCAGATTTATAGGGTATTTTCTTCAAAATTATTAAAATGTATTCAATTTAAGGAATATTTTATTAGCCAAAGACTAAATGTTTTTGCCACTTTGTATCAAAATTAGCCTAGCCATTAGCTAATTTTGCAATGGACAGGGTGAGCACTGCCAGATTCCTTTTTTTTTTTACTACCCTACCCTAACCCCACTTATTATTTTAGGTTATGTATGGCCCTGCTGCTCCAGACACACTAAGAAACTGAATTACCTCATTGCAACATTGCTGCCATCAATCACAATTTCACGAAGATTGTCAGATTCATCAACGTACACACTAGAGTTGACATCTGCCTTCAAGTCAGTTAGACACACATCGTCCACTGTGTCTCCTGGGAAATCCAATGGACTTGTATCACTGGATCTTGTAACCGTGGATCCCATTCTTATCATCTCGGACAGCAGCTGGTTTTCATCTGCATTTTTTCCCAGTTTCCGTAACGCCATCACCAACTGTTGGTATGAATACCCGAGCTTTACTGCTCGCTCTACTCTAGATGTGTAGTCTGAATTGGACAGCACTTCGTCCACAGTCAACTCTTGGTCAGATGTGTTAGGAGAAGAGCTCCTGGACGAATTGCCCGAGTCTGTGGTATCTTTAAACTCACATGGTTTTGCACCGATAAAAAGCTGGTCATCTGACAATGGTGAACAAGATGGTGAACAACCTCTTTCTAAAAGACATGTGCCTGAATCAACACCACAAGGATCTTTACCATCCGACTTGCTGTTTTCCGTGGTCACCTCATTGTCTCTTGGTAACAGAATGTCTATTTGATTGTGATCACCATCTAAAGATAAATTACGAGGATTCTCAATAGAGCACTGGCTAGAGGAGGACTGACCGACATCATCATTTGCATATGGACAATCACGTGGTTTTGACACATGCTGGTAGGACTGTGCTGCTGGTGGCGACAATGTTTCGACACTCTGTACGAGCATGTTAATAAAATCGCTGGCAATTCTCACACTTCTAACATTACCCTGTAGTCGGACTTCCTGTGATTCTCGGAGAAGTGATACGACAGCCTGCGTTAACAATTCAATCTGATCAACGTTTTTGCGAACCATTTCAAACTCTTCCGTCTGCAAATGACGGCTTTCACGCACAATGTCTCTTCCGGTTCCAATCTGTGCCTGAAGGTAGATCTGAAAGTAAAGTATCACAGTTACATAGTGCATTAAGTATCACATTACATAGTGCATTAAGTATCACAGTTACATAGTGCATTAAGTATCACAGTTACATAGTGCATTAAGTATCACAGTTACATAGTGCATTAAGTATCACAGTTACATAGTGCATTAAGTATCACAGTTACATAGTGCATTAAGTATCACAGTTACATAGTGCATTAAGTATCACAGTTACATAGTGCATTAAGTATCACATTACATTCGTAGGGAATCAAGTATCACAGTTGCAGTGTACAAAATAAAACAGTCGTAGTAAACGAAGCACCACAGTTGCAATAAACCATGCACTGCAATCATAGTGCATGAAATATTAGTTGTTGTGAGCCAAGTATCACAGTTGTGTTGAACTAAATATAACACTTGCAGACCTATAGGTATTCATGCCAGCATTCAGCAGTTGCCTTACAAAGTGTTTGCCTGAAATGAACATGCCACATTCCATCAGTTGTCTTTTAATGAGTCTTAAATTCAATGTAAATAGATATTTTTTTTCTGTTAACAAATTAAATTATTGGGTTGTATTCTCTTACGTTTTATGAGAATTAGTTGAAAGCATAATGTTTACAGTTCAAAACAAAAGTTAACAAATACTTTTGGTGGAAAGCCATCATTACGCAATTTTAAGATAGCACGTTTTCCACATGGTTAAAGGATTTTTGTTAGAACTTATTGTAATTCTGGTTATTGCTACTGTTTTAATGTAGATAATTGGAGCTCACAAATGGACTATTAATGAATACAAATATTTTTTAGGTCTCCCATATACTGGCCAGAGATACAAGTTATATGTAAATCACAATTAATTGCTCCAACCCTATTATTATTATTATAATGCTAATTATGTTTTTACTTTCATTGTTATCCTGTCTATTACAGTTAAAAGCAACCCAGTATTACTGTGAAGAGGCACTTGTACAATATATTAGTTTTTACGTTTGTACAATATACTAGTTTTTATGATACATAATAAATCTGACACTGAAAAACAAAACAAATACCACCAGTCTTGTACATGTACATAACCAGTTCACCTGAAGCAAGCAATAAGTTGTCTAACAAGGAATGTCCAACAAATGGACACATTATATAAATACTACATACACTTACATGTATAAAACGGTTAAATTCTTTTACGGCAGTTTATACACTAGTCACATTTAGCCGAATGCTGTATGTTTTAACTTGTAACTAACAAACAGAAACTGGCTCATTACATGTTTCTTATCTATAGACGTAACAGTGTCAGTCATTTAATACTGAGTCACAATATACTATGTAGATCAATAGCAATTTATTCACCTGGTGAGTCATGGATCATATATAACCAGCACTGTTCCATGACCCATAGTGAACCTGTTATGTTTTCTCCCCAGGGGCTCACCTAAGGTGCTTTGGTTATAGGATCAACCTACCTCAGTGGACCCATTATCTGATTGGGTTTTTTACCCCCATCCCATTCAATACTCCATGACTAGTATATCAATGGGCGTAGTATATACTGTCCTGTTTGTGGGAAAGTCCATTAAAAAGATCCCCTGATGGTAATGGAAAAGCGTAGCAGGTTTTCTCCAAGACTGCATGCATATGTTAGAATTATCAAATGTTTGACATGTAATTTAGCTGAACGTAAGTAATAAATCATTGACTAGGCTAAAGTGTTGTTAAACAAAACAAACTAGAAGTTTGATCCCATTCAAGTCTATGCATAGCAGTGTATCAGTGGTTATGGTATGGTATCTGCCATCCTGTCTTTGGAAAAAGTATGATATAAATACAGTGACACAAATTTGCCTTGCTCAAAGAGTCATACTGGGATGAGGTCAAGCATCGCAGTAACAATGTTCGACACCATTTGAAAACACATAGCTGGGTGTGGTTTACTAAATGTGCAAGATGCTATACAATATGTGTAGTATTAAACACTTATATACAACCTTCCAGACCCTAATCTAGCCAGCGAAATTGGTATTTTTTGTCTTCAAAAGTTGGCTCAAGTTGCCAAGTTATTAACAGTAGTGAGAAGACAAAGTTGCTGTAATATTTTGGGTCAAATCCGATTCCAAAAACAAAAGCACAACAACAACAGACGTCAAGATACCGGTTATTAAGTGCCATAGCTCACATAACACCTTGTTGGTCTGTTGTTGTACTCAGGTGCCAGACTAAACAACAATGAATGTCCGATGTTGCACCATCTGCATGCAGTGGCCAGTTTTGCATCGTTTAGTTCTCGGCGAGATTTATTTCAGTAATGCCAGAAAGTACAAATTATTATTATGTTCAGCGACACATTAATTATCAGCTGTTTAATACTATCATTTTATTAATTAAAATATTAAAATGTTTTGTTTAAATTTTATTACTGGAATTAGTAGTATTTGATATAACCAAATATTATGATTCAATCTGAGTGTATATAATTCGGAAATTTTTAGAATGAATATAGCACATGACGAAGCACCAAGAAGTGTACCGATAAATGTTAACTTCTCCTATTTATATCAGTCTTCTCACCTTTCTCCTGAGAAAGTCGAAATCACTTCAGTTCTACTTTTTCAATTCTTTATTAGGGCATGCCTTACCATAGTTTTCAATCCTATTAGTGGTGTCTGTGTATGTACATATGCAAACATGTACAATGTGGTGTGTGTACTGTAAACGTGTACAAATTTCAATGTGCCATGTGTATGTGCACATGTATTTATTTTACTTAAAGGATCATAAATAGTAGGCGATAGCTGGCATTTTTACACTGCCTTTTTAATAAACTGGATGCAATTACAAAGAATAAATGCTTCCTGACAGTATGTTGACAACCGTGTTTAGTGTTATATATATATATATATATATATATATATATGTGTTTCTTTGTAAGCTAGTTCCTGATGGATTAAAATTAGCTTATTCTCAGTGTATAATGTTATTAATATTGAAGATAAGCCAATGAAATGGAGTCATTCGTTGGCTTTGGTATCAACCTGATTATGTCACATGAATAGCTAGCCATCATTTCATTTCCACCTGTTATTTCTATTCGTAATGACATTAATTTAATGTTTTATGGATATACATGATGTACACTTGTAGGTAAAAACTTGTGTACTATGTGACGTCAAAAAAAAAGTTGACTAAATATATATATACATACATGTATATGTGTAGACCTCGTCTTTTTAACAAATTATTGCTGGGTATACAATTACAAAGAATAAATACTTCCTGACAACCCTGTTCAGTGTTATATATATATATATGTTCTTCTGTAAGCTGCTTCCTGGTGGCTTAGTGCTGCAACGACAAACCGGTATACCACGATAATTGATCAACCCGATACGAAAACACATTACAGTTTTGCATATCGTGATTTTTACACGCTATTTTTTCCTTGTATCTTATTTGACTTGAAATAGACAAACAAATGAACAAACAAAACCCCCATCATTTTATTAATTGGTGATGACAGGAAATGTAACAATCAAGCCAAGCGTTGGCTTACTTGTTGGCATAAAAAATTATAGGTCGGTTATACTTGGTTCTAACTTCTGAACAAAACGTGTTAAAAGTCCAATAAAAATAACCAGTTAATGATAATTACAAATAAATGTTTTGTTACTTACACATTATTATTCATTGTTCACTTAAGTTGGAATATGGCTTCGGCTATCATCTTCAAAGAAATAAACCAACAAGTGAGAATCGCATTTTGATGTTTTTTTCATGAACACCTTGGCCAATAACATCTGGTTCGGTCGATCTGTCGAAACATTACGACACAATACGTACATTTCCGTGTCAAGCAAGCAGCAACAAAAAAGCCCGATAGTAAGGATTTCCGAATGTGACAATTTATAAATAGTTTGACACCGTCACACCAGTGTTCGAGTAGTATTGTGTTAAAAAATAAAATTGACCAAGAACATCATTATGCTACTAATAAATGTTGTGGTTTATATAATCATCTAGGTCTATGATGGAATCAATATTACAAATATTTCTATTTATATACTTAGTATTACTTATTTAACTTCTGCTTTCATTAAAAAAACCAACCCATAAATATTAAATTTAAACAATATCAACTATATTGCAATACATATTGCAATACGGTTTCTTATGTCGCAATATATTGCAATATGGTTTTGACTGTATCGTTGCACCCCTGTGATGGATTAATATTAGCTTATTCTCAATGTATAATCGTTGGTAATATTTAAGATTTAAACCAATGAAATGATATCATTCTTTAATTTCGGTACCAATACGACTACATTTCACAAAACATGATAATAATGATATAATTTCATTTTCATCTGTTATTTCTATTCTTAATGACACCAATGATTTATGGACATACAGGTGTACTTGTAGACTACACACCTGTTTACTATGTCAGAAGAAAAGTTGAACCACATATATATATGTATATATTTATATTTCATATAATGATATATGTACATGTACATTGTACATGTGTAGTTGTGTACATACTTGTTTATACAGTTTGAATCCTTATACAACAATGTTAATAACACTACTGATATTGTATTAATTAGTTCACCAGTACGCAAGTTACACCAGTTGTACACCACTCAGACTTGGCCCATTATATGGTACAGGATTACATGTACATTCACTGTATGTGGGTTACCAGCTTGCTGAATCAGGGTCACAAGAAATTGACTCACTACACACACACACACTGTACATGTGTAAACAAAACCAACTTTATCAGCCAGTTCAGACACATTCATGACATACTCCCTGCACACGCCAAGTCAAATCACTTAAATTTCAGATTTACCACGCAGCTTTAGAAAGTAGGGAGTAGTATATGCGTGGTGACACCCAAGCTGAACAATTACAATGAATCAGCATTTACTTGATGACTCTATTTACTACTACCAGTCATGGCAATTCCTATCTTGACCAAATTAAACAAAACAGCTATTAATATATAATATATATGGGGCGAGGCAGTTATTTATTTCTAAACACTACCGGTACATGTTCAATTGTACAATACTTTTGTCAACTAAGAATTTATATCATGTACAGGTATGTCTATGTATTTTCACAAACAGGTCTGTTTCAACCCCTACAATTGTCCACGGTAATCGGCAATGCTGTCACAGAGTCTTTAATTCTCAACAGCACTTTTTTGCCATGGACTGTATTCAGGTTGTTTTTCAATTGCATATTGTTTGCTGTGGAAATTTTATTAATTGTAGGGGTTGTGTTTGAGCTTTGAGGAGGGTGGTAGGGCAACTACTTATTTCCGAACCAAGTATTATACTAATTTTTGTTTTTAAACTTACGAGTAATATAAACTGTTTCAGACTCAGGGCTCGAACTTAACAATGGCAATTGCCATTGTTGAAATAGGAAGTAAAATATGGCTTCTCCTCAGTGGTGTACATTATCTGTCAATATTTAACATTTTTAACAAATATGTCTACATACAGCAAAATAACCTTTCAATCATTTTTATTTGCTGCAAATGTCATTTTTTTTTTTAATGCCACAGACAGGCTCACAATTGCTGTCGGTGAGAAATTCTTAAGTTTGAGCCCTGCAAACTGCTCTAAAAGCACCTATCATTAAAGAACATAACAGAAAACCATGCATGCCCACATGCTAATTATAGCTGACAACCTTCCATTATTATTAATAATTACATTGTATTAAACTATTTACACACCAGGCAAATTTTTGTCCAGTATTGTGTAGCTATTTGCTATGCATGTTTTAGAGACCGCTACACAAATTTAAAACATTAAACATTAGTTGCTAATCAATTTTTAATGTCCAGACTAAAAATATTGCCAAACATGATTTTGAAAACAAAATGTTTCCTGCACGTTAATTTATTCCCCATCCACAATTCCCTCCCAATGAACACGAAACGTTAAGCTAGCTGTACACTATTTGTATACATACATGTACATAATTAACGATGTTCCAGTTATTGACTATAATAAAAACAATTCATCAATTAGGCTCTACCGATGTGATGATAAACTATAAAAATCCATAGTTGACCCTCACAGAAAAGGTTACATGTAATTGTTCCTCACATTTAGATGATGAAACTAATGAAATACAAATAATAGTTGGGATTGGGGTTTGTTTTCATGCATATATATATATATATATATGTACATTTAAAGAAAAACAATATTAGTCACTGATGATAAAATTCCAACTGATTCCCAAAACTATTCATAAGTAATTAGGCCACATAACAAAAGACTTGTTTAGCGTCCCCACCGGACCTGAGAAATGCACTTGACCTCCAAATATTTTATAATTTTTCAAAAAACACATCAAATAAAGTGTAAAAACTCTCAAAACAACATTTTCATGCTTCTTAGTTATTATGCAATCACCAACAAACTTCATCATGATGTCAATTTTCTATCGGAGAAGGATACATGTGTACCACTAGCGTCTGCACATTAACATTAACTTTCATTTGAACAAAGATTTTACAACAATTTTAATGTTTTTTTGTGGAATTTCTAGCTTGAAAGTGTCTATGGTCTACCTTCCTATCATGCCTTCTGACCATGAATACCGAGGTTAGATGTCTTCTTCCTGCACTCCACCATTCTACGTACAAAATAAAAATCTCCATCCCTACCTGGAAAAATTTAAATGGGTGGATGCTAAACAAGTTTTTTTTTTATTATGTGGCCGTACGAAGATGTAGTGATCAAGGTATTCCACTATTTGCTAATTTCCAATTGTGGACATCACACATACATGTATGTAGTTGTTAAGAACTTCTAATTATAATGCAATTATAAATATACAGGATTCAACTTGAAATAGGAAGTAAAATATGGCCACAGAACTTTACATTTCAAGCATGCTTTCCTGAGCACACAACTGACTCTTGGTCATCAGAGGAAACATGCTACAATTTTCCATTAGCAGCAAGGGATCTTTTATATGCACATTCCCACAGACAAAAAAAAGCACATACCACGGCCTTTGACCAGTTGTGGTGCACTGGTTGGAGCGAAAAAACAACCCCAAAACAATCAGCTGGATGGATTTAATGGGGACTGACCCAGCGACGAAAGCATCTCAGGCGAGTGCTTAACCGACTGAGCTAAATCTAGTGCACAGTGAGTTGCTTGCCTCTACTTAGCAAATTTAACATAGTGGGGATATTTTTAAGGTTGTCGTTGAAAATTTATTTTTTTAATAATGATGCAAGTACTTCAATCGGGATTTTGTAAGTATAGTAGGTTATACATTATTTCTTTGTGTCCATTTGTTGCACTATTCCTGGTTGAGAAACAGTTGAAACATATGGTGCCACAGGTTTTGAATATAGGCTATATATAGAGTATGTAACAAAATCCGGACATAGTAAAAACCACACTTACTTACTAATATGTCCCTCCGGATTGTGTCTATTTTTAATATATGAATATAATATTTTGTTCAATACCCCCCCCCCCCCCCCCCCCCCCCCCCCCCTTCTTGACTGGAACCACAACTCACACAAATATCACATTTCTCAAATGCTTAATTTTTCAAGGTCCAGGGCTTCTAGATTATGGTAGCCCCACTCCCATGGCTAGTGATATTCAATGTTGGGCTAGTAAATAACTACTATTGCCATGCCCGACGGATAGTGAAAAAAAAAGTTGTTAAATGCTGCATTTAACTTCAAGTCTATTTTGTAAATATGAATATCCTAACCTCCATCACCCCCCCCCCCCCCCCAAGCTTAGTGTTTTTAAGTTCTACATCCCTCTTTAGGTGACATATCTTATTGTTACTATAGTATTAGTAAAACTGTATAACTTAAAGTAAGGCGGTACGGTTATAGAATATGTCCGCCACCTAAATACAACCATTTACTATACACTAAATAACGAATATGTAATTTTCGATAATTTAACTACTCTGACGATTACTAAAATAAAGCCAATAACTCGAGTTAATTTCCATTTTATTTTATTTTAGGAACTAGTAGGGCTAGTGAATCCTTAATCGTGGTTAATGGATTTTATAAAAATTCTCGAAGCCCTAAACCATATAAACAATACTAAAATTATAGTCATACCACGATCCAAATTGCTGTTGATAAGTAAAAAGAAAACAATGTCCAATAGCAAAAGTAAAAAATAACTTACTTTCGCTTTTTCAATGTTTTCCTGTGACTGCGGAGTCGACAACCGTACTTTAGACGGAGTGCCATCGTTCCGTAGAGTTACAAACGCGGTTGAAACTGTTACGTCAAATAAATTACGCAGCCTGTTTTTGCACCTTTCAATGGTGCATAATTCTGATTCACATAGTTCCACCTCATCCTCTGCCATTACACAGAGGAAGAAAACGTTGCATCTTAGATGTAAAAACTTTGTCACACACTACGATCAAGCATATCGCAGAAGCAACAACAATGTATCCCAGCATTCATAGTTGAACTTCCTTGTGGAGGACACGCAGGTGTCAATCAAAATGGGTCACGTGAACAGTTTTGCCTACTACTGTATGGTTGTTATTGTCACGTATGACAAATATAGAATACACAAACTTATATGTGGCTTAGAACTACACGGATGTTAAATGGTTAAGTAAGCGGGATGCAGTCGATTCGTCCACTGGACAATTCGTCCACGGATGATTCGTCCACTGAAAATTCGTCCACTGAGGAACTCGAGACGATTCGTCCACTACACAAAATCAGTTCCGGACGATTCGTCCACTGGGTTTTTATTTCCCCAGTACATTTCGTCCACGGCCTAAATAATGTGTACTACATGTACGTGGGGGCTAAATAAATTATTAGATATATTTTACCCCGTATTTTTTTTTGCTGTGTCATAAATTTACAAAGGTGAAAATAAATGATATTGCATTAGAATGAATGAATGAATGTTTAACGACACCCCAGCACGAAAAATACACCGGCTATTGGATGTCAAACTATGGTAATGCAAATAAATAAAGTGATGATCAACATCAATATAAAAATTCAAGACGTAAACAAAAACAGTGTAAAGAACTGTGCAAAAACACAAATATCACAGATAGATACTGACTTTTACTCAAAATTTCAATGTGTGCTGTATTGGCCATTCTCAAAGAGAATGTTACACCCCTGCACTACGGTGAGGTTACAACACGCTCAGGGGTGTATGGACGGAGGGGTAATAAAGTCTTCCGACGCGGAGGCTTGCATTACCTATTTACCACATCGTGTACGAGCGAGTGGACGAATCATCCGCATGATAATGAATACAAACAGTTAATAAAAACTGGATAGTAATGTTGAATTCTAACTCTATTTTACTTTTTTGGTTATAGTATACCACAAAATAATGTTAAGAAACGATTACAATGTCAAAGAAATAACTATTAATATGTTTTTAAAAAATGCAGTCGAGTGGACGAATTGTCCGAGGTGAGTGGACGAATCGTCCGTGGACGAATTGTCCAGTGGACGAACCGTCTGGAAAGCAAGTAAGCCAGTATACACTGTGTTTAAAAAAGGGGACGCTTTTTGAAAACTAGGTTATATAACATATAGTTTATATTATATAGGCGTACGGATATAATGCACGTTTAAAAAAGAAAAAGAAAGAAAGAGATTAATTAGTATGCAGTAACCATAGCCTCTATGTGTATCGATCTTGCAACGTATCGTACGTCAGACTCAATCTATTAGTTGTAGTTTGGAGCTAATTTTAATCAGATTGACGTCATACTCTAGAGGAAGATTAGCCGCGTGTGCAGTTGTGGGGGGAAGTGGGGGGGGGGGGGAGGGGGTAGGTGTCGAACACCCCCAGATCCAAGCGAAATTTTTTTTCCACACACACACACACGCGCGCACACACACACACACACACACACACACACCACCACCACCACCACCACCACCCCCCCAATGTATAAACAAATGTATGGGGACTGTAACTTTAAAAGGACATTCCTGAGTTTGCTGCAATTTTTATGATGTTATCGACTAACAGATACTTTTTAACGATTGTAATTGCATAAAATATTAGTAGCTGTATATTAAACGTGTTTCTGATCGTTCTAATATTTGTACTAGGTTAAATTTCATTTTATTGCCTAAAATATATTTTTGAAGACAAAATCCAGTTTGAGCTTCTTACAAATATTAAGACGACCAGAAACATATTGAATATGAAGACACTGATATTCTAAACAAGAAAATATATTTAATATGCTAGTTTAATCGTAGAAATATTTTATTAGTCGGAAACATCTTACAATGCACCAAACTCAGGAATGTCCCTTTAATATTTCACACCCATTACTATATGGATATCTGCTACCGCCATAGGTCAACTATTGTTAAAATAGCAACAGAATCAAAATTGTACTGTTTAACCCTCCTGTCTGGCGTCGCATATTTACAATTTCGAATCTGTTGCTATTTAAATAATATTTGAACTATGGATATAACAGTTTCTCTAAAGGTGGCAAGTATCCATATATTATAGTAATGGGTGTGAAATACCAAATTACATTCCCCCATTTAAAAAAAATAAAATTTTACATATTCAGTAGGATCACCGCTCCCCACCACAATAACAAAACACGCCCCAAAAACTCCAAACGCAAAGAAAATAAACAAACATAAATGATAACCTTCCTCTCTCTCTCTCTCTCTCTCTCTCTCTCTCTCTCTCTCTCTCTCTCTCTCTCTCTCTCTCTCTCTCTCTCTCTCTCTCTCTCTCTCTCTCTCTCTCTCTCTCTCTCTCTCTCTCTCTCTCTCTCTCTCTCTATCTCTCTCTGAGTTTTTAAACTATTAACTACTCAGTTGCCCCCCCATCCCAAACAAAAAATCCTAGCTACGGCCCTGTGTATGTATGTATGTATGTGTATGTGTATGTATGCGTGTGTGTCTATATGTATGTATGTATGTATGTATGTATGTATGTATGTGTATATATATATATATATATATATATATATATATATATATATATATATATATATATATATATATATATATACTAGTATACTATATACCTTAATTACTTTTTATATGTATCGGTATATGTATACATGCATACATACATACATACATACATACATACATACATACAATATTTTATATATAAATCATATTTTATTATATGGGTTAAAATATTATTTAACAAAAAAAAGAGGATCAATAACACATTAGAATATACTTATATAATAATTAAATTTAATAGAAATTGACCCACAAGAAACAGACCACTACAAGATATAAAGCACGCACTGCGAATAATATGAAAGTGTAATTACCTGTGTGGTATTGTTTGTACGCTAGCCTGGTCGGTCCGCGGTCTGTCTACAGTATTGTTCTAACTGATACACCTACATGAATACCGAAACAAGCTTCCAGCCATACGCGTGTGGCAAAGATCAGTACAGTCACGCTCTGTCAAAACCGTTGTTATATGTCACGACCTGGCTATAAATAGTCCACTCCTGATACTGACTGTGTTTGTTTACCTGTTGTTCTATATACTGGGCTTGACATCAAAATGACTTCATTAATGTTTTTCTGATGACAAATACAAATTAGAGAAAAAAATAATAAAAGTAAAAAAGAAAGAAGAATAACACATACACACGCGCGCGCGCACATACGCACACACACAGAGGCAGGCACACACAGACGCACGTACGCACACACATATACATACACGCGCGCGCGCAAGCGCGCATACTCATGTAACCTCAAATGGTTTTTAAACATTTTTTATTAATATTTTTTTTTACAAAAATGACAACATTTTTACCTTAAAGGGACATATCCTTGTCCCTAGTTTCAGCCCATGAAAATTAACACTAAATTTAGTTAATCTACAAACCTGTAACACATTTGGATAAAGTTACAATTGAGTGAAACATGAGTCTGCGACTTTGAAATGGTGAAATACGCTCTAAAAATAGACTAAAATGCGACTCCATAACAATAACCCTAGTTTCAGCCGATGAAAATTGACACTAAGTTTATTTAATCTACCAACCTGTAACACATTTGGATAAAGTTACAATTGAGTGAAATAGGAGTCTGTGACTTTGAGATGGTGAAATACGCTCTAAAAATAGACTAAAACGCGACTCCACAACAATAACCCTAGTTTCAACCCATGAAAATTGACACTAAGTTTAGTTAATCTACCAACCTGTAACACATTTGGATAAAGTTACAATTGAGTGAAACATGGGTCTGTGACTTTGAAATGGTGAAATACGCTCTAACAATAGACTAAAACGCGACTCCGTAACAATAACCCTAGTTTCAGCCCATGAAAATTGACACTAAGTTTAGTTAATCTACCAACCTGTAACACATTTGGATAAAGTTACAACTGAGTGAAACATGAGTCTGTGACTTTGAAATGGTGAAATACCAATCTAATTAAAATTAGCTCCACTATTACATGTGATAGTGGAACTAATTTTAATTAGATTGGTGAAATACGCTCTAAAAATAGACTAAAACGCGATTCCATAACTATTACCTCTTAGACGTTTTTAAAAATATGAGAAATGTATTTTGTGATACTAAAAACACCAGGATGACCAAAGATGCTTCGAATGTA
Source organism: Gigantopelta aegis (assembly GCF_016097555.1). Classification (NCBI taxonomy): domain Eukaryota; kingdom Metazoa; phylum Mollusca; class Gastropoda; order Neomphalida; family Peltospiridae; genus Gigantopelta; species Gigantopelta aegis. The sequence goes on from NC_054702.1 coordinate 34,180,051, forward strand.
CGAAAATGGATATTCTAAACAATAAATGTAAGTGAAATATGATTTCAGTTATCAAAAACGGCTCTAATAGTAAAAAATATGCCTTAGTGTTTAGAAACTAGGGTATGTCCCTTTAATTACTTTTTAATATGCATTGACACGAACATATTGGTGCAACTATGAGTAACATCAAATAAACTTATAGTAGGCGAAACAATTTTGTAGAATTTTTGTTTTTATTATAAATGGAAACTATTTACTGTGTTTAAAGGTATGATAAACGTATAGTTGACGAAACAATTATAAATGAAAGTATGAAAAAATATACATATTACTTTCATTCTCTTTCCCTCAAATTCATTTAAAGTCGGTCTGTCAAAGAAATGGTCTGATCATTCAGTCAGTTTGTAAATAACTTCTTTAATGAATAAGTCACTTTATAAATTGTCATTTTACCTGAGTTTAGACATTGACTGACACACACCTTTCATCATATTTCTGGTTCAGTAGTGATGGGGATCGGTTGTGATATGTTCGCACCAAGCGATCAACTTTCGATTATACAGTGAGAATATTATATTTTATTTATTATTCACCGGAATAGACCCTACAAATCATTAAAATTATTCACTCTTAATAACTATTCAGTGCGTGTATTCTTTATACATGTACACATGGAAACAAATCACAACGCATTATTACACCAATTCCATCATCTAAACTGTAGGGACAATTTGCAAGTCACATTTTTCTCGATAATCGATTATAGATATTTATAATCGATCATCACATCGGTAAAGGGCAGGACGTATCCCAGTGTTAAAGCACTCGCTTGGTGCGCAGTCGGTCTAGGATCGATCCCTGTCGGTGGGTCCATTAGGTTATTTCTCGTCCCAGCCAGTGCACCATGATTGGTATATCAAAGGTCGTGGTTCGTGCTATCCTGTCTGTGGGATGGTGCATATCCCATTAGGTTATTTCTCGCCCAGCCAGTGCACAGCGACTGGTATATCAAATGCCGTGGTATGTGCTATTCTGTCTGTGGCATGGTGCATCTATATTTTATCTATATCACTCTTAGTAATCATCCCCGTCGGTGGGCCCAGTTACCGAAAAATAATGGAGCGTTGAGACAATACAGTGACGTCACAGGTGTATTTTAAAAGTAGGTTAGTGGTTAGTTGTACGTGCTCAGTGAGAGAGAAGTTAGTGTAGTGGTCTTGTTACTCATTAAGTCGTTAACCTCGCTCTGGGTTGGAGCCAGTACCATGAAGCGAACTCAGTACCTACCGGCCTTTAACCACTACACCACCGAGGCCGGTCATTTTCTATTACAATCGAACATCGGAACATCACTATGAATCAGCAAATTGTGTGTCAGGATAATACATATCATCTGTGAAAGATTCGTTATAAGAATGATGTTTAATATATTTTAAATAATCTTTAAAATAAATGCTGTCTTACTCTTAGAACTTCTTCTTTAAAAAAAAAAAAAAATATATATATATATATATATATATAAATGGTGTATATCAGTTTAGGCTATTTAGATTAAGTCAGCTGGTTATGTCAGCTGGTTTTATATATGTTTAACAATAATTAACTTTTATTATATAGGTTACATTGACAAAGTTTAAACACCACTAAACGTTACTACGCTATCTTTAACGTCAACTTCAACGTGATGGGCGGGACGTAGCTCAGTGGAAAAGCGCTCGCTTGATGCGCGGTCGGTTTGGGTACGATACCCGTCGGTGGACCCATTGACTATTTCTCGTTCTGACCAGTGCATCACGATTGGCATACCAAAGGCCGTTTTATGTGCTATCCTGTCTGTGGGATGGTGCATATATAAGATCCCTTGCTACTAATGGAAAAATGTAGCGGGTTTCCTCTCTGAGACTATTTTATATCGAAATGACTACATGTTTGACATCCAACAGCCGATGATTTATAAATCAATGTGCTCTAGTGGTGTCGTTAAACAAAACAAACTAACTTTAACGTCAACATGAGAGTGGGTACTTTATTCGTGGTTTAACTTTATTTGTGGCTGGGTTTGTAAGTTTTTTGTTTTGTTTTGGGTAGTTTTTTTTTATTTTGTCATGGTTTGTACGGTGATTAAATTGTTCAACAATTACGTTACAAAATCAGGCGATTTTTATATCCTGCCTTTTTTACTTTCTGCTGATGCAACACCGTAACTGCCTATATTGAATAGGCTACAACTATAAACCCACTCCCGATTGTTAGGCCCTGAACATTGTGCTTCAACTGTAATTAGACATAAAGCGTAAACACAACCCCCAAAAAAATGTTTTTGGAAACCCGACCATACCCAATTTCCCCCCAAATATTTTAATATTTTTGTTTTTGATTTAATTTTTTGTAATATATAGGTGAAAAGAGAAAAAATATAGTAAAACACCCACAAAAAACACAATAAACAAACAAAAAAATCCCACCCCAAAACCCCCTACAAAAACAACAACCTGATTGACCACACCATTTTTACCCAGCATGTTCTAGAAAAATACCTTTTTTAGGCCTGTAAAGCATCGAACATAATTTAAACTCCACGAAAACAACGACAGAAGCGTAACACCATGTTAATTCCACTAAAATGAACCGAAAAGACCTCTCTTTCTTTCTTCTTAACATTGTTACACGGTAAATCTACTTGTTTACAATAATAACTGTGACGTCATGTGACTATCTATAAAACCACGATCGACCGCAGGTATTCACACTACGTACCAGTCAGTAAATAGGCCTACTCTGTAGACCAGAAAGGTGAATGGTACAACAAGTGCATATGACTCGCTTCAACATTTTGACTTTTATCACCAGTAACTTAAATTTTCGGTTTCTTAAACAGATACGTATTTAATCAAACACACGTGAAGGCCTTTCGCTACTGTATGTGTGTGTGTGCGCGTGTGTGTGTGTGTGTGTGTGTGTGTGTGTGTGTGTGTGTATACATTATTGTATGCGTGTACAAATCTTCATAAAGAGTATCTATCTATCTATCTATCATGCATTGACATAAACACGCGTGCGCACACACATTCTCCACTTAGCACGTTTAAAACAGTATACGATTTGACTGATTAATGAGTTATAAAATGAAAATATCTGAAATATTTTATATAAAAAAAACTTGGCCTGCTACAAGAATTAAAATATCGTTGACACGGGCCTATATATAGATTAACGATGATGATGATAATAATAATAATAATAATAATAATAATAATAATATTAATTAAATGAATGAATGAATGAATTAATGAATTAAAAAAACGCCAACTAAACAACGTCCCACTGTTTGAAGTTGGATATCGGGGAAAATAAGCAACACAGAACATTTAAAATGTACACAAAAAACACTTTATGTTGTCTGTGGATGGTAGAATTTTCACTTTGATATTTTTTATACTTTTAATATAAAATGATATACGTTACAAAAAGCAATGTCAAAAAATATATATAAAAATTATAATAATAACAATAAAAAAAAGAAAAGAAAAAAAGGCTTACCATTTATTTATATATGTATTGTACGTACTAAAATGATGGCTGATTAACCCACCATTTTCTACCACAGCCTGTAGACATTTTCCCTGAATGAAATGCATTTCCTTACTTCTACGAGTGTTTTTCTATTGTGAATTTGTCTGTACGACCAGCTATCGACATTCTTTGAAAGTCATATTGAATACTTCTATATGGTTGCGGTCGGTAGGACTTAAAATGGAAATATAAATATGATGAAGAAAAAAAGAAATCCGAGTAAATTATGCATCGAAGTAAAATATTAAATTATCCATCATTAATGAACATAATAAACCGGTAAATTTTCGATATTCTGTGTTGCATTCTCTTTTTAATATACAACTGTAAAATGTGGGGTATTGTTTTACGAATATGTGTGTGTTAGCATGTATGTAGGTCTATGTATGTACGCACGCACGCACGCACGCATACACACATAACCCCCTACTCCAAGCAAATTTTCTTTTTTCATAATTATATATTGTAAATGCTTTGTTGAACAATTAAAATATAGCCTAAAATAGTTTAAATATTACTATTATCCTGTTCAATTATTTAGACCCAAAGTTTTTGGCAAATGTTACGTTTATTTCCTATTCGATATTTGTTTTCTTTGCATTTACATGAAAACAAACCCAAACCCCGATAGGTGTTATATACAAATCATCATATAAAATGCACGAAGTTGACTTAATTCCACTTTTTAAAAATCTCTGTGTCGTTTGAATGCACGTTATTTCTCCTATAAATAACTAAGGTCATTTGCATATCAAAAGCATCATTCTATAGTGCATTTCAAACTAATGTTCGGTTCTATCGTCCTATCCGCACAAATCGTAGTATGACCTATATTTAAGAAAATATCTGTAAACATGAAGCAGGCGCGGATTCAGGTGGGGAGTTCAAGTGACAAAACCTCAGTTTGAAAAACAAATATGTATCAAATATTATAATTATATTGTGGAATACACAAGCGCGCGCGCTGAAGGGAGAAACAGACACAGAGAGAGAGAGAGAGAGAGAGAGAGAGAGAGAGAGAGAGAGAGAGAGAGAGAGAGAGAGAGACGTCATTTATGTAACGACGCACTCAACATATTTTAATCTATGGTTATATGGTTATAGGGAGAGAGAGAGAAGAATATGGTATGCATGCGATTGGTGGAGGTGTGACCCTCTGCACAACCCCAACACCACTTAAGGCTTCTTTTGTATATGGAGCGGGACGTAGCTCAGAGGTAAAGCGTTCGCTCATGGTAGGTCGACTGATCGATCCCACATGATGGACCCATTGGGTTGTGTCTAGTTCCAGCCTGTGCACCACAACTGATGTATAAAGGCTGTGGTATGTGCTATTCTGTCTATGGGATGGTGCATATAAAACGTCCCTTATTGCTTATCAAAATTGCTTATCGGAAACAGTGGCCCATGTGGCGGTAGCGAGTTTCTTTCTCACTGTCATAATGCTCCTTAACCGTTTTGTCTGACGCCACATAAACGTATATCAAATGCGTTGAGTGTGTCGTTAAATAAACATTTCTTTCGTATGTATGTGTAGTCTATATGCATTTCTAGTCGATTAGTTTATAGGTTGTTAGGTTGTTTGATAGTGAATGATATGGAAATAAATTGTTTTTGGTGTTAAAGAGTTCATGCATACATTAAAGTAATACTCCTGATGGGTATGGAGAAATAACTTAATCAGTCGACGAACTCATTCCTTCATCACTATCTTCGTTAAGGGGGACTATCACAGGGGGTATTTTATTTCTTATAAAACTATTTTGTTTTCTAAAATCTTCTTCGATCTTTATTACATGTTTAACTGCGTCAGAGAAGTGTGTAGGTGTGACAGAGTTCAATGCATGTGCAAGTTCTCTCCGCACCGTGGTCATTTTACCATCATTATGACGAGCTATGTGCCCTTTGACTTGACTCCAGATCAGTTCTGTCGGATTGAGTTCAGAATGTCTTGGCGGCAGTCTTACACACAAGTGCCCATGGCGTTCAGCAATACCATCAGTAACAAATTGCTTTGCACATTTGTTACTTTTCACAAGTTCATAAAGAACTGGCTTTGTCATGTTACTCTGAAAAGGTATATTTTTGTTTCGTAGCCACGACTGAATTTCTTCCTTTTTAGCGTTTAGTGCAGGACATCGTGTAATCTCAGTTAATTTGTTGTGGTAGCTTGCGTTATCCATGACGATAACAGAAGGTTCTGGTAGAGAAGGCATAAGTTGTTCTTCAAACCATTTGATGAAATTGTCATGATTCATCTCACCATGATAGTCTCCGTCTGTTTTTTTAGCCTCAAAGATCAATTCACAGCCATCTATCAATCGTTATTTATCACAGCCAGCATGACAAATAATAAGTCTTTTTCCCTTCCCAGTCACCGAACAAAGTTTAGGAACTCGATCAGCAGCGTCTGATTTCGGCAGGTGATTGGCAGTACTTGTGCCCGGGTGGATATCTGTCCAGTGGTGGGATGTTGTGTGGTTGACATTCACCCAGGTCTCATCTTGATACACTATTAAATACCCCTGTTCTCGTAAACTGGATATTTCATGGAGATAGGACAGTCTCCTGTCCGATATATTGGCGTCCTCAAAAATCACTTTTCCGGTTGTAGACATATGTTGGTATTTAAAATCGAGGTCATGGAGTGTTCTTCGTAAAGTTGATATGGATATGTTGATTCCACATTCCTCCCTTAAAGCCACGTTAATCTTATGTAATGTAGGTAATTCGCCCTCTCTATAAAATCTGTATACTCGTCGTCTAATAACATCTTTATCAAATAAATCGATGAGTTTTCGGTCGCGTTTTTTAACAGTGATTTCTGTTCTTGGATTCGTAGAGCTTAGATTTTTCACAGTTCTTTTTACTGTTGAAACCGAAACTATAGTGCAGCGGCAACTCGATCGACAATTCGATAAGAAGCATACCTAGGTCTACCGCGCTGATATTCATCTTCAAAATAATGGAAAACGTTCTTAATACACAATTTTACATCAACTGAAGTGTTTTTCGATTTACCCATATTTTTCCTCAAATAACAATAACAAGAATGTCGACTACTACATTTTCAATGAATTTACCTAACTTGTATTTTACGTGGTTTACACATTGCTACAATAGCACGTGCAGTCATAGATCGAAATAATGATGTTATTGACCAAGCAATGCTATCGTATTTTGAACATTCAGGGCTGTGTCTGCGGGATGAAAAAGTGGTTGAACCCATACGAGTCCGAACAATAGCCCTTTGGTTTTTCGCATTACAAATGTAACACCCCACCCCCAAACCCCAGCCCCTAGCACCACCCTAAATATATATATATACGTATGAGTTTCCAATTTAGAGGCAAATTAAATAACATTTTTATTATTATTTGATGTTGGTGGCCTTTGACATTTTATCCCCCCCCCTCCCCTCTGGTCTTCTGGGTCCGGCCCTGCATTAAATGTATTTATAAATTTGGAAAGCACATTCCTGCGGTGTGTGAGGTGATTTGTGTTTATTACTGTGCTACACCTCAGTTGTGTTTACATTAGCTAAATTTATTAAATATAATGTACCTACAAGAAAGGGTTACATGTTCTGTTTGTTTACATCTATGTTTAACGGAAAGATTAGACAATGCTGTTACACACTGCAAAACAATAATAACCTTGATTTAGTGAAACAAGCTATAATGGCCTTCACGTAGCCTCAGATCGCAATGTTTTGATATGCAAATGACCTTAGTTATTTATAGGAGAAATAACGTGCATTCAAACGACACAGAGATTTTTAAAAAGTGGAATTAAGTCAACTTCGTGCATTTTATATGATGATTTGTATATAAAACCTGTCGGGGTTTGGGTTTGTTTTCATGTAAATACAAAGAAAACAAATATCGAATAGGAAATAAACGTAACATTTGCAAAAAACTTTGGGTCTAAATAATTGAACAGGATAATAGTACGTAATTTAGTGTCTCTCTCACAAAATCGCGGAGACCACCAAAAGATCAACATTGTCTCTAGGTCCGTCATTTCAAATACACTAATGGGAAAAAACAAATAAGGACCAACTTTAATTCACTTCTAGAGTAGTTATCTCTCTGTATAAAATACAGAGATGTAATGTGGGACTGAATGTCAATACTCCAGTAACATGAATATATTCCTCATACTGTGTGCATAGTTACAGGCAATATATGCTGTTATTTATATATGTGTTCCATTATTCTGAGAGAATAACCCCCCTCAAAAAAAGAGAAAAAAAAACAAAAAAAGAGAAAAAGAACAACGTTTTAAATAAATAAATATCAAAAAAAGAAGAGTCGATTCATAAGTACCAATTTGTTTAGTTTTGTTTAGTGATATATATTCAATTTACCTGATAACTGTTTATCCGTACCTCCACGTGTACAGTATATACGTACAGAATTCGATACTCAGTAAAATAGACCTCGCTATTTATAATTACATGTGTCCCTATACGTGCCACAATATATAGCTATGCCCGCCTGAATGTAGCCGCGTAAATAGCTGTTATATGCGAAGTATGCGCCTATATATATATACACAGTGTATATACACTACAAAGCAGTAATCAGCTGATGTAGGCTACTTTCGGATAGTTTCCCCGAGAAGCATATATACTATATACTACGAACATGCTTAATCATGCTGAACTAAGAACCTGACCGATATATAATACAGTTCTTAGTATACCACGTCAAATACCTAAATAGGATGCGTCCCAAGCAAGACTTCTCGACCAATAAAATCAAAGATTAGTGTATGTGCTCTCCATCCTATGAAATAAATATATAAAAGGTAGTTTCCGGCTAATCGGTAAAGTGTAGTGTTAGCGGGTTTCGCCTATTCATGGATGTCATCGGGAATTTGTTTTCTAAAAGGGTTCCTTTTCACAGTGAATGAGTAAATGGTTTTATGGCATTTTTTAAATGTGTAGAACTGCCAAAACAAAAGAGGAAAAATAATTAACAAACGTTCGAACGTACTCTCGATCCTCTCCCTGTTTTGGCGTTAACAGGAGTGTTAGTTTTTATTGGGTTCGATTTCATAATACATTAATGTTTATGGTTAATACTTCTTCTTTTTTTCAAAGACAAATTATATATATATAAAAAATGTTTTTTAAATTACTTGCCACAGGTCAAGTGCCAATCAGATATTCACTTTCCCCATATATTTTTCCACTTGCCCATACTTCTTAAGGTAACCAGTTGTGTTACTCCTATTTAATTTAATACAGTGCTTAATAATGTAATACTATTGAAAGTAATTGGTTTGATTGCACAAATAAAGAATTTTGCCAATAGGTTACAACACTTACTCAGGAAGTACTAAATGTATATGTCTGTCCAGTAGTATTCACTTTCTGTATTTGTTGATTTAAACGTTATTTTTTAAATAGTGTCCATTTGTTGATTTAAACTTTATTTGTTTGGTAGTGTCCACTTGTTCATCTCAACATAATTATTGTGTCGATGCGTCGGACATATGGTTAAGGTCCACACAGATATTGAGAGAGGAAACCCACTGTCGCCACTTCATGGGCTACTCTTTTCGATTAGCAGCAAGGGATCTTTTATATGCACCATCCCACAGACAGGATAGCACATACCACGGCCTTTGAAATACCAGTCGTGGTGCACTGGCTGGAACGAGAAATAGCCCAATGGGCCCACCGACGGGGATCGATCCCAGACCGACCGTGCATCAAGCGAGCGCTGTACCCTTGGATGCTTAACGACACCCCAGCACAAAAATACATCTCCATAGGAATTCGTGTTTACGTTTTCAAAAACACAGTGACATGATCTAATGGCAGAAAACCTAGGGCAGTATGGGGGTGGGGGATCTAACTAAGTGGATAGAGCGCTCGCCTGCATTAGGTCCTTTGATCGAAGGACCCATTATCTTATTCGGTTTTTCCACGTCCCATCGAGTACCCCATGACTGATGTATCAAAAGCCATATTATGTACTGTCCTGTTTGTGGGAAAGTGAATATAAAAGATCGCTTGCAGGTAATGGTGAAATGTAGCGGGCTTCCTCTAAAACTATATGTTATAATTACCATATATTTGACATCCAGTAGCTGATGATTAATTAATCAAAGTACTCAGTTGTATATTTGACATCCAATAGCCGATGATTAATTAATCAATGTGCTCCAGTGGTGTCGTTAAACAAATACACTTTTTTTTTGCTCAGTTGTTTGGTAAGAATCCTTGGTTAAAAATAGAGATAGATAGAAAAATCCCCATCATGTTTAAATTTGTTTTATTATTATTATTATTATTATTATATATATATATATATATATATATATATATATATATATATATATATATATATATATATATATATAGAGAGAGAGAGAGAGAGAGAGAGAGAGAGAGAGAGAGAGAGAGAGAGAGAGAGAGAGAGAGAGATAGCGTTGCGTCATACAAAAGTGAGCTGTAGTAAACCGATATCAGGTAATTGTTTGTCTCATGCAATCTATCAGGACGTTGCAGTTATATTACATACCTGTCACGACTGCGACGGCATTCGGTGGGAGGGTGGGAGACTCATTCATGTCTATACAATGTCACGCTATCACGTTTTGAATATACTACCCGGTGATTTCATAAGCGTCATTGAGCAATATATACAATTAGGAAGTTAAAAAGACTAAAGTAAAAGATTCCACTAGAGCACATTGTTTGCTGCATTGTAAGATGTTTCTAAGTTTGCTGCATTGTTAAATATTTCTAAGATTAAACTTACATATTAAATATATTTTCTTGTTTAGAATATCAGTGTCTGTACATTCAGTGTGTTTCTGGCCGTCTTAATATTGGTAAGGAGCTCAAACTGGATTCTGTTTACAAATAATTTCGTACGTACGAAAAAATAATATTTTAGGAAATAAAATGAAATTTACCCTAGTAAAAATATTAGAACGATCAGAAACACGTTAAATATACAACCACTAATATGTTATGCAGAAAAATATATTTGATATGTAATTACAATCGTTATAAAGTCTTTGTTAGTCGATAACATCTTAAAAGTTGCAGCAAACTCAGGAATGTCCCTTTAATAAATCTTCGTCAAACATTTGATAATTTTGACACATAATTTTCAGGGGAACCCATTGCATTTTTCCATTAGCATAAAGAGATATTTTATTTGTACTTTTCCAAAGGCGGGAGAGCACATACCATGCTCTTTGATATACAGTGCCAGTCGTGAGGCATCGGTTGTTACAGGGAAAAGTCCAACAGGTCCACTGAGAGAATTCGACCATACAAGCCAAGCACATTAGGCGAGCGCTGTACAGACCAAACTGTTTTATTTAGACAAAGTACATGCACACGTATATATAACACATTTTACCCTGTATAAACATTTTGCCATTCAGTAAACTAACAAATACACTGCTCACATATGTCAACTTCTTTTATTATTACGTTAAGTTATATAATACAACTTATCGTTATAACAATGCAACATATAGTAGTAGTACTTACATATCTTTACAAAAAATAACAACAACAACAACAACAACAACAAAAAACAACAAAAACAAAAAACAACAAACAACAACAACAACAAAAAACATTCATTAAAAAATAATAATTTAATAAGTTAAAAAATAAACCTCTCTTCCATCTTGTAAGTCACATAGTATCAGTCTCAGCAGTGCTAATTTCATTGGATGACATGGCTAACACCGTTGAACAGACAACCGGATATCTTTAAACCGATATATTGCACATACATGAGAGGGCGCTATGTGATGCCAGAATTCTCATACGATGTTGTCCAACGGGCGTGTAAGAAAACCCCCCAAACAAACCCCCCCCCCCCAAAAAAAAAAAACCAAAAACCCCACCCCCCCCAACCCCCCAACAACAGAAAACACAACACACACCCCCAACTCAACATCAACAACAAAAAACCCAAAAAAACACCCAGATATAATTATGTTAATATTTTGCGTGTAGAACCAATTTTCAGCTAATATCTGCAATATCACTGTATAGTCCACATTAAGTTCAGGTGTTCCATTTCTATCTAATTGGAGCATACCTTATATTACTGTGCCCGAGTTTGGTTTTCACTGCCCTCTCTCCCAGTCGTATTCTAAAAACGGCCCAGGTGCAACAGGGCATCAGCAATATCGTATATGTAAAATAATAAAAAAAAACAAATAATAAAAATAATAGTGAGGCACACCGAGTTATGAAATAATAACAAATATTCCTCATTTTCTATTTGACATGTAATTTTGCTTAACTGAATAATTTTGTGTATTATTATATTTAACAAATTAACAGTTTCAGACTTTCAAAATCTTATTTCAACCAGAATGAGACTTTCGTTTTTGAAACACCCATGTGAATGAAAAAATACACTCCTTAACATTCCAAGATGAGGAAAATGGTACTCTTCAAAATAATCAGTTATTAGAAAGGGAAGGTCGAGAGGAATCACATCCCTAAACACGTGCCTTTAGTGTTAGTGATTTATATCCTTACGTATGAACGTCCAAAACAAACAGATAAAAGAAGGGGCCATGTAGTCAAATATGTACACTACATCCATAAATATATTCAGTTTACGTCAAAAGGAAACCAGTGAATTGGCTTGTAACTCCATAATGTTTAATGTTAGAACTTACAAACATATTATTAAATTTTAAATTCATACCCACTCAAAAAAAAAAAAAAAAAAAAAAAAAAAAAAAAAATAATAATAATAAAAAAATAAAAATAAAATAAATAAATAAATAAAAAACCAAATTGCCATCAAATTTGACTGAAAACATATTTTATTGCACAAAGAACAAAACGGATCGGGCACAGAGTTGAAGACAACTAATAATGGCCACAGCCAGGTTTTGTTCATGGCGGGCGTCATCGGTTTTGTTAAGGGTGTTACCATTTGTGACACCCAATAGCCGATATGTATTTTTGTGCTTGGGTGTCGTTAAATAAACACTTTCATTCATTGTTACGGGTGCAATAAATTATTGCGCCCGTCAGTGTTAATGGGTGACAATAGTGGTTCGGGTTACAATAATGGTTCGGGTTACAATAATGGTTGTTACAATTCATGTCATCACAATCATGGCCAATATTGTCTTTCTTGTGTAGGTTTAAATTTGTGAAACCAGTCTTGAGAGTGGCAGTACTGATATCGTCCTGATAAGATAAGTCCTGCTATAGGCGATATCCTTGACAGCGATGGGAGGAGACACGACGTTGTCAAAACATCCGTTTGGCTCTGCCTAATGCAACGATACGATTTAAAAAAGTATTAATGATTTTGTCGTTCAATTTGGATTAAATATTACTTTATATATGTATTTAAAAAAAAAAAACCCTCCCACCCCACAACTATATCTATCTATCTATCTATCTATCTATCTGTCTGTCTATCTCTATCTCTATCTCTATCTATCTATCTATCTATCTATCTATATATATATATATATTCTTTACTAAAGAGTGACTGTTAAATACAGTTTAACACAATCAAAACTTGTAGTCTCGCTGTACATGCGCCCCACCCCACCCACTCACCCATCCACCAATTTCTCCAACAGGCTTGCTTTCGGATATAGTTTTATTTTTATTTTTAATAAGCCCGTACAAAAAGGAAGAGAATAACAAATGATAAATGAGTTGTATATACGTAAATGGGTTGTATATACGTAAATGGGTTTTATCTACATAAATGAATTGTATATACGTAAGTGGGTTGTATAATTATACGTAAATGGGGTACATGCACTTTCGAGTCATGTCATGTATTGCGTGTACGTATATGAGCCTACAAAATTACGGATATAAAATTATTTTTGGCTAGATACGGCCCTCGATATTACCATATATATGTATGTCAGTTGTATAAGTGTATATGCTAAACACTGCTTGTATATTTACATTAAGACAGTGATCGAGTACACATTCCTTTTGAGTCGGAACATACTTCCTTTTAGTTTCTGACATAAATACACACCTACTGTATACTCTGTGGACATGTATGCAAGCACAAGATAAAACCTTACACAGAATGTAAGTAACCGGAGCTTGTTGGCTTCTTTAGTCACTCACTAGAAAGTAAAGGCTGCGCATTTCAGATGTCACGTTTACTTTTAGTTATTACATATGCATGTATATTCATTATAGTATATGTATTTGCTCTTTAACAAAAGGAAAAAAAGCCTAGAACCAGGAGGACTTATATTATTATATATATAATATAAATAATATATTATAATAATATTATATTTATTGACTTTATTCCATACCAACAGGAACGCGGAACACCAAAAACCCCCAATAATAATAAGACAAAGGTGGTGAGAAGAAGAAGAAGTAGAAGAAAGAAAAAGTAGAAGAAAGAAGAAGAAGAAGAAAAAGAAAAAGAAGAAAAGAAAAAGCAGATGAACAAGAAAGAAGAAGCAGACGTAATAAATAAAACCGTAGTCCATTAAACTACAACTATTTGAACACTAAAACGTAGTTATTTAGAAACTACATCACACCGGATACACTCCCGAGAAGAAACAAAAAGAAGGGAAAGAAAGAAAGCAGAAAGAAAAAAAACGTTCAACCACACTCAGCACATTATTTAATCGGCGGTTGTTAGGACGAACAAAAGGTTCAACCACACCCAGCACATTATTTAATCGGCGGTTGTTAGGACAAAAAAAAGGTTCAACCACACCCAGTACATTATTTAATCGGCGGATGTTAGGACGAACAAAAGATACGTCGATCTCTGGTCAAACCAAAGTTCCAGAATTAATGCGGCGATACGGCATTTTCCCCCCTTTTTTAAATCATGAATTGCACAGAAAAGATGGTACATTGAGTTTTTTTACGTCCTCCTTGGTACACCCTCAAAGGCCACAGTGTCCGCTCGTTTGCCTTGGTACAGTAAATATTTTCCTAAACAGCTATCTGGGCTGTCTGTCCAGGGCAGTGAGTTAGTTGTTAGTGGTTGGTGAGCGAGAAGAATAAGAATGAATTAATTTTTAACGACACCCCAGCACGAAAAATACATCGGCTATTGGGTGTCAAACTATGGTAATGCAAACAAATAAGGTGATGATCAACATCAATATAAAAATTCAACATTTAAGTGTAAAGAATTGTGCAAAAATACAAATATCACAGATAGATACTGACTTTTACTCAAAATTTCAATTTGTTCTGTATTGGCCATTCTCAAAGAGAATGTTACACCCCGGCACCACGGCGAGGTTACAGCACGCGCAGGGGTGAGCGAGAAGAGGGTGTAGTGGTCTTTCACCTACCCATTAAGTCGTTAAAACTCGCTCTGGGTGGAAGCCAGTACCGGGCTGCGAACACTGTACCTACCAGACTTATGTCCGATGGCTTAACCACACCACCAAGGCCGGCTGGGTGTGTGTGTGTGTGTGTGTGTGTGTGCGTGTGTGTGTGTGTGTGTGTGTGTGGTGTTTTGTTTGTTTGGGTTTTGTTTTGTTTTGTTGTTGTTGATATATGCCCTCCCCACCCTCCTACTGTCGTTGACATCTTCCGATACCTGTGCACTTAATAATTTATTTACCTTTAGAGGTAACCCGCTACATGTTCCCGTTAGCAGCAATAAATCTGTTATGTGCATTTTTCTTTATATATGACTGTCTAACGCCTTTGATATACCACTTCGTAAGACACTGCATGGGACAGGAAAAAACCCTTAATGGGCCTGTTGAGGTGTTTTAGTCTTACGAATCCAAGCGGTTCAGGCGATCTTTGGGTGTTCTATGTATAGATGGTTTGGCCAAGGATCCTAACAGTTATCAGTTAGATACTGTTGGGGAAAATGGCCGGTCCTCTATGTGGCTTCAGATTACAGTTATCTTCCCATTTGGTTGTCCAAAATCCGGAAATTTGACCGCACAAGTAGTCTGCTGTATGACTGTGATTATTTCATGGCAGACAGCTATGAAGTGGCAACTATTTGACTGAAGTGACGGGAGATCATGTAGTTTGTAAACATGTGTAACTTGTTGACATTGAAGACTTGTTTGTGGTAATTCCGGCCCATGCAAAAGTAGTGCTTTTTGTGTAAAATGGGAGTACTCCGGCCTGGTTTAGAGGGTGTGTTTGTTTAAACCAATATGCTGGGAGAAAGAGCTGGACAATAGGAGTTGTCCTTTTCAGGGTATGTGTCCCCCAGGCAGGCAAAGGTTCATACAAAAATCCACGGGCCTGCTGATATTAATAAAAATGTTATAGCCACTAAGGCTATATAGAAACATATAGCGAGAGAGAGAGAGAGAGTAAATAAAGTTTGTTTTGTTTAACGATACCACTAGAGCACATTGATTTTATTAATCATCGGCAATTGGATGTCAAACATTTGGTAAGTTTGACATATAGTTTTAAAAAGGAAACCCACTACATTTTGTCCAAAGAGAAATATGGAGAGAGAGAGAGAGAGAGAGAGAGAGAGAGAGAGAGAGAGAGAGAGAGCAGAGAAGAGTGTATATATATATATATGCCCATCCAATACAAAATCCTGCCTACGCCACTGAGTCCAAGAGTTTATTTCGAACACTTAATATCCATAAAATAAAATAAAATATTTTTGACAAACTTTGTTTTCTTCTTCTTTTTCTTTAAAGAAAACCCCAAAACAAACCATAAAAAAATGTAATTGTGTATTAGAATATTATTGTAGGTTAATTTTCCTTCTATTTTTATCTTTATTTATTTTTTGTTGTAGCCCTATTTAGTGTTGCGGTTTTTTTCTGGGTAGGGCGGTGAGCGTGAGGGCAAACCTGGTCTGGCATTGGATACCTGCGTATATAATACACAGTCGAAAGTAAGGTCATTGACAGCGATAATATGAAACACGGAAGTAAAAAAGATCTTTTGCTTTTTTCTCGGTGGGATATGTGGCTACAGTGCTCTCTCTCTCTCTCTCTCTCTCTCTCTCTCTCTCTCTCTCTCTCTCTCTCTCTCTCTCTCTCTCTCTCTCCCTCTCACACACACACACATACACACACACCACTGGCGTAGGAAGCGGGGAGGAATACAAGGAGGGCATGAACCCCACTGTTCTTGATCCAGTAGCTGTAATGATAGTTTATATATATAGAGAGAGAAATATGGAGAGAGAGAGAGAGAGAGAGAGAGAGAGAGAGAGAGAGAGAGAGAGAGAGAGAGAGAGAGAGTGCGCGCGCGCGACCCCCACATTTTTGCACCTTCCTACGCCATTGCGCGCGCACGCACACACACACACACACACACACACACACACACACTCTCTGTCTCTCTGTCTCTGCCTCTCGTCGAAATAAGCACGTTAGACACCAAATAGCATGTAAGGAGTATCTGTCACCCAGTGTTTAATTTGTAAATTGTTATGCTGGAAAATCCACGCCCAACTTTATTTTAGCCAACCATGCACAAATCGACAGTTAGCATATTTAGCAATTTCTGTTGCATTTAATGTCCGACGTTTCGGCAGCAGGGCCATTCTCCTAGAAGTAGTCACTTTGCATAGTAGTACCTTTGTAAAAATAATATTTTTCAAATATGATGTTTTATGGTCATATCTTATCTCTGGGGTCAGGTGAATGTATTTCAAATTCAAGCAGCGATCTTTACATAGGATTGTATTATTTTTATCAAATTTTGTTTTCCGAAATAGGGTCTGGTAGCAATGGCTGCCATGTTACGTCTGGACATACATATGAACAGTGTTTTGTTTTGTCTTTTTTATTATACGTCACTGTTCCTTTAACGCATTGCTCCAAAACTGTTACATATCATGCAAAACCTACAAATATTTACACCAGGTATGCAAGTGATATATGCCCAGCCTTCTTCGACCCAATGCCCAAGAAGGTGACCATACATCAGACACAAAATAATATACCCATATATCTGCATGTAAACTTGTATATTAATAAAATATGCTCGTTATCAGCACCTCTTCGACCCAATGCCCAAGGAGATACTAATGACTACGGTTTTAATGCTGAGTTGTTGCTTACTTATGGCATATATACATACATATATATACATATATATATATATATATATATATATATATATATATATATATATATATATATATATATCAATCTATATCTATATATGTGTGTGTATGTGTGTGTGTGTGTGTGTGTGTGTTTCAGGTTTTATCCTGATACATCATAAAGAGTTGGTAGACGAATGAATGAATGAATGAATGAATGTTTAACGACACCCCAGCACGAAAAATACATCGGCTATTGGGTGTCAAACTATGGTAATGCAAATAAATAAAGTGATGATCAACATCAATATAAAAATTCAAGGTTTAAACAAAAACAGTGTAAAGAACTGTGCCAAAAATACAAATACAAATATCACAGAATTTTACGGACACCGAATTTTACTCTAAACTTCAATTTGTGCTGTATTGGCCATTCTCAAAGAGAATGTTACACCCCTGCACCACGGTGAGGTTACAGCACGCGCAGGGGAGTTGGTAGACGAATATATCGCTTGAAAGCTAGAGACTGCCAACGACCCATATTCTGAATATCTTCATCTGATATTCGTTTGGTGGCAGCCCAACTAGCTGCGCCAATTCTGAAACGGTGGGATTTATGAAGGTTTGTTGAAAAACCTGCCCAAGCCAAGGTGTGTTTCATGCAGGAAGAAAAGTACTGATACGAAAAAGGAATGCCTCCTATAAAACAAAAGAGAAGGTCAGGCTGTATTCCCCGTACTTTGATAATACTGTAAAGGCAAAGCACTGGACAAGTAATATTATTGGTCGAATGTTGTAATGACCTTTAAATGAACGAAATGTCAATTTTAAACGTACAGTTTGACCAGCCTCGTTCTGAAAAAATTGAATATCTTTAAGATGAAGAACATTTGAAATGGACTTATTTTGAGTAATTTCACCTACTCACAAGAATGCATGAAATGCCAGAAGGTACATACTCTTCAGCATTATTTGTTGGTATGCAGAAGAGGCAGTAAATGGTAACGACTGTAGGAGTTTCCCCAAAATAAATTGTGTAATTGGCAACCTGCTGTCTGACCGCGAAATACTTCGTTGGATCGAAGTTAATAATTTCTTAATAAAAAAACAGTGGGATGGGTTTGTAAACCCAGCCAAACAGTTCACATAACCTATAGCAGCCACGTAGCTATGTATAGTTGCAGCAGCCATACCTTTATTACACATATAAGTGATGAAAAAAGCCAAACTGTCAACAGTAGTAGTTGATGAGGAACACGAAACACGTCTTGCATAAACTGTTGCAAAAGTGTAAAAGTTCTTTTATAAAGTTGCCTGGTTTGCGGAGCAATGGCATCTTGCAACAACCGTTCCAACGCAGCTGTCAAATGTGGAACAATGGGGGTGGGATGGGTGTTGGTGTGTGTTCCATTTGAGGTGCTAGCTGGTGGAACTTGTCGACCTGCAAACGAGACAGTTGATCAGCTAAAACATTACACTTTCCTGGTAAGTGTTGAGCTTTGAACAAAATATTCATTTCTAGAAATTTTGCTACTAACCTACGGACAAGTCTCATGATTATTCTGTCTTTGCTAGATTGTTTGTTCAAGATATCAACCACTGCAGCATTGTCACTGTGAAACAAAATACATGAATTTGCAAGTAACGGAGCCCAAACTTCAGTTGCTAGAACAATGGGGAAAGGTTCATTAATCATTATATGCAGAGGGTGATATTGCTTGGGCCACTTATCACAAAACCATGAATGTCCAAACAGAGCCCCAAACCCACAGTTGCTGGCATCCGTATGAAAGTGCAATCTCTGAGAACTGGACCACCTATCGGGCAAAAATAGGGAAATCCCGTTGAACGAATCAATGAAAAGTTTCCAAGTGCTTATGTCAGCTCTTGCTTCCTTATTCAGACGTATGTGGTAATGCGCTTTTACAACACCCCTTGTCAAATCTATAAGCCTGCGTAAAAACGTTCTACCAGTGCTATAACTTCGAACGCAAAATTGAGAAGCCCTATTAAAGACTGAAGTTCCTTCAAAGTAACTTTTCGCAACTACAAAGCTATTTTTGCCAAACAACAAGGATAAAATTATTTTAAAAGGCATAGTTACAAATCTAGTGTAACTGTACTTCGCTGTTCATGTCACACATAAAAAACCGAGCATGTTCGTTTTTTTATTCACATGACAGATGACACGAAGGTGTAAAACGTGAACGCCTATGGGGCCTGTACGTTGAACATTACTAATTCTTTCTTCTGTTCACGCGTGAATGGTGAAAAGTGAAAAATGACACGTGAAAAGTGAACTTCTATGGAAAGCCAGCCTTACAGACCCGATATGAATTATGACACATTTGAAGTCGAGTGGGGCGCAGTCTCTAGTGGAGGGGTGGTGGTGGCGGTGAGGTGGTACAAGCCAGATTTTATTCTATTTTTATAAACTAGGACAAAACATGTCCGTCTTCAAGTGGGTTTGGTTTTGGTTTTGTTTTGTTTAACGACACCACTAGAGCACATTGATTAATTAATTTTCGGCTTTTGGACAACAAATCTTCAAGTGGGTGTCGTACTTGTGCCCCCTCCACGATTCTTTCGGAAATTTCATTAATTAATTAATATTTTAAATCAACTTTATAAATGAAATGATTTATTATGTAAAAGCCATCATTAGTCTAGTTCTTTAAAAAGAAGTTATTAAAAACAAATAAAGAAATAACCAGCACCCCAAATTACTCAGATTTTTTTTTTTTTTTAAAAGGACAGACCCTAGTTTCAGCTGATGAAAATGCACACAAGTTTAGTTAATCTACAAACCTGTGACACATTTGAATAAAGTTACAATTGAGTGAAACATGAATCTGTGACTTTGAAATGGTGAAATACCTTCTAAAAATAGACTAAAACTCAACTCCATAACTGTTACTTCTCAGACGCACGTGCGTTTTTAAAAATATGACAAATGCATTTTGTGATATTAAAAACACCGGGATAACCAAAAATACTTCGAATGTACGGAAATAGATAATCTAAACAATAAAATCTAAGTAAAGTATGATTTCAGTTGTCAAAAACGGCTCTAATAGTAAAACATATGCCTTAATAGCGTTTAAAAACTAGGGTATGTTCCTTTAAAACATAGGCTACACTAACATGGAATATAAACCTAGTTTCATTGATTTAAGACTGCCTATCTTAAAATGCAATTATAAACAAAGTTTCGATGACATTGGACCTAAACAAAAAAAATCTTCGATAAAGGAAAGATAAAACTGCATGGTGGGCATTGTTACGCACACATGGAGATCATATTAGACTGGTCACGACTCGCATGCCACAGTCGATCTAGCCATCACGACCAAGCATTGTGGTATTATCCTACTCGTCACGATTTAACCGTGAAATCTCAAAATAGTAAATTGAGCACAGTCGATAGTCTTCAGTGTGATATACGAATTAAATAAAACATTGCTATTCGAGTGGTGACAGTGTGTGTGTGTGTGTGTGTGTGTGTGTATGCGCGTGCGCACTGGCATAGTCAGGATATTATTGAGAGAGAGAGAGAGAGAGAGAGTGCGCCTTTTGCACCTTCCTACGCCATTGCGCGCGCACGCACACACACACACACTGTCTCTCTGTCTCTGCCTCTCGTCGAAATAAGCACGTTAGACACCAAATAGCATTTAAGGAGTATCTGTCACCCAGTGTTTAATTTGTAAATTGTTATGCTGGAAAATCCACGCCCAACTTTATTTTAGCCAACCATGCACAAATCGACAGTTAGCATATTTAGCAATTTCTGTTGCATTTAATGTCCGACGTTTCGGCAGCAGGGCCATTCTCCTAGAAGTAGTCACTTTGCATAGTAGTACCTTTGTAAAAATAATATTTTTCAAATATGATGTTTTATGGTCATATCTTATCTCTGGGGTCAGGTGAATGTATTTCAAATTCAAGCAGCGATCTTTACATAGGATTGTATTATTTTTATCAAATTTTGTTTTCCGAAATAGGGTCTGGTAGCAATGGCTGCCATGTTACGTCTGGACATACATATGAACAGTGTTTTGTTTTGTCTTTTTTATTATACGTCACTGTTCCTTTAACGCATTGCTCCAAAACTGTTACATATCATGCAAAACCTACAAATATTTACACCAGGTATGCAAGTGATATATGCCCAGCCTTCTTCGACCCAATGCCCAAGAAGGTGACCATACATCAGACACAAAATAATATACCCATATATCTGCATGTAAACTTGTATATTAATAAAATATGCTCGTTATCAGCACCTCTTCGACCCAATGCCCAAGGAGATACTAATGACTACGGTTTTAATGCTGAGTTGTTGCTTACTTATGGCATATATACATACATATATATACATATATATATATATATATATATATATATATATATATATATATATATATATATATATCAATCTATATCTATATATGTGTGTGTATGTGTGTGTGTGTGTGTGTGTGTGTTTCAGGTTTTATCCTGATACATCATAAAGAGTTGGTAGACGAATGAATGAATGAATGAATGAATGTTTAACGACACCCCAGCACGAAAAATACATCGGCTATTGGGTGTCAAACTATGGTAATGCAAATAAATAAAGTGATGATCAACATCAATATAAAAATTCAAGGTTTAAACAAAAACAGTGTAAAGAACTGTGCCAAAAATACAAATACAAATATCACAGAATTTTACGGACACCGAATTTTACTCTAAACTTCAATTTGTGCTGTATTGGCCATTCTCAAAGAGAATGTTACACCCCTGCACCACGGTGAGGTTACAGCACGCGCAGGGGAGTTGGTAGACGAATATATCGCTTGAAAGCTAGAGACTGCCAACGACCCATATTCTGAATATCTTCATCTGATATTCGTTTGGTGGCAGCCCAACTAGCTGCGCCAATTCTGAAACGGTGGGATTTATGAAGGTTTGTTGAAAAACCTGCCCAAGCCAAGGTGTGTTTCATGCAGGAAGAAAAGTACTGATACGAAAAAGGAATGCCTCCTATAAAACAAAAGAGAAGGTCAGGCTGTATTCCCCGTACTTTGATAATACTGTAAAGGCAAAGCACTGGACAAGTAATATTATTGGTCGAATGTTGTAATGACCTTTAAATGAACGAAATGTCAATTTTAAACGTACAGTTTGACCAGCCTCGTTCTGAAAAAATTGAATATCTTTAAGATGAAGAACATTTGAAATGGACTTATTTGAGTAATTTCACCTACTCACAAGAATGCATGAAATGCCAGAAGGTACATACTCTTCAGCATTATTTGTTGGTATGCAGAAGAGGCAGTAAATGGTAACGACTGTAGGAGTTTCCCCAAAATAAATTGTGTAATTGGCAACCTGCTGTCTGACCGCGAAATACTTCGTTGGATCGAAGTTAATAATTTCTTAATAAAAAAACAGTGGGATGGGTTTGTAAACCCAGCCAAACAGTTCACATAACCTATAGCAGCCACGTAGCTATGTATAGTTGCAGCAGCAGCCATACCTTTATTACACATATAAGTGATGAAAAAAGCCAAACTGTCAACAGTAGTAGTTGATGAGGAACACGAAACACGTCTTGCATAAACTGTTGCAAAAGTGTAAAAGTTCTTTTATAAAGTTGCCTGGTTTGCGGAGCAATGGCATCTTGCAACAACCGTTCCAACGCAGCTGTCAAATGTGGAACAATGGGGGTGGGATGGGTGTTGGTGTGTGTTCCATTTGAGGTGCTAGCTGGTGGAACTTGTCGACCTGCAAACGAGACAGTTGATCAGCTAAAACATTACACTTTCCTGGTAAGTGTTGAGCTTTGAACAAAATATTCATTTCTAGAAATTTTGCTACTAACCTACGGACAAGTCTCATGATTATTCTGTCTTTGCTAGATTGTTTGTTCAAGATATCAACCACTGCAGCATTGTCACTGTGAAACAAAATACATGAATTTGCAAGTAACGGAGCCCAAACTTCAGTTGCTAGAACAATGGGGAAAGGTTCATTAATCATTATATGCAGAGGGTGATATTGCTTGGGCCACTTATCACAAAACCATGAATGTCCAAACAGAGCCCCAAACCCACAGTTGCTGGCATCCGTATGAAAGTGCAATCTCTGAGAACTGGACCACCTATCGGGCAAAAATAGGGAAATCCCGTTGAACGAATCAATGAAAAGTTTCCAAGTGCTTATGTCAGCTCTTGCTTCCTTATTCAGACGTATGTGGTAATGCGCTTTTACAACACCCCTTGTCAAATCTATAAGCCTGCGTAAAAACGTTCTACCAGTGCTATAACTTCGAACGCAAAATTGAGAAGCCCTATTAAAGACTGAAGTTCCTTCAAAGTAACTTTTCGCAACTACAAAGCTATTTTTGCCAAACAACAAGGATAAAATTATTTTAAAAGGCATAGTTACAAATCTAGTGTAACTGTACTTCGCTGTTCATGTCACACATAAAAAACCGAGCATGTTCGTTTTTTTATTCACATGACAGATGACACGAAGGTGTAAAACGTGAACGCCTATGGGGCCTGTACGTTGAACATTACTAATTCTTTCTTCTGTTCACGCGTGAATGGTGAAAAGTGAAAAATGACACGTGAAAAGTGAACTTCTATGGAAAGCCAGCCTTACAGACCCGATATGAATTATGACACATTTGAAGTCGAGTGGGGCGCAGTCTCTAGTGGAGGGGTGGTGGTGGCGGTGAGGTGGTACAAGCCAGATTTTATTCTATTTTTATAAACTAGGACAAAACATGTCCGTCTTCAAGTGGGTTTGGTTTTGGTTTTGTTTTGTTTAACGACACCACTAGAGCACATTGATTAATTAATTTTCGGCTTTTGGACAACAAATCTTCAAGTGGGTGTCGTACTTGTGCCCCCTCCACGATTCTTTCGGAAATTTCATTAATTAATTAATATTTTAAATCAACTTTATAAATGAAATGATTTATTATGTAAAAGCCATCATTAGTCTAGTTCTTTAAAAAGAAGTTATTAAAAACAAATAAAGAAATAACCAGCACCCCAAATTACTCAGATTTTTTTTTTTTTTTAAAAGGACAGACCCTAGTTTCAGCTGATGAAAATGCACACAAGTTTAGTTAATCTACAAACCTGTGACACATTTGAATAAAGTTACAATTGAGTGAAACATGAATCTGTGACTTTGAAATGGTGAAATACCTTCTAAAAATAGACTAAAACTCAACTCCATAACTGTTACTTCTCAGACGCACGTGCGTTTTTAAAAATATGACAAATGCATTTTGTGATATTAAAAACACCGGGATAACCAAAAATACTTCGAATGTACGGAAATAGATAATCTAAACAATAAAATCTAAGTAAAGTATGATTTCAGTTGTCAAAAACGGCTCTAATAGTAAAACATATGCCTTAATAGCGTTTAAAAACTAGGGTATGTTCCTTTAAAACATAGGCTACACTAACATGGAATATAAACCTAGTTTCATTGATTTAAGACTGCCTATCTTAAAATGCAATTATAAACAAAGTTTCGATGACATTGGACCTAAACAAAAAAATCTTCGATAAAGGAAAGATAAAACTGCATGGTGGGCATTGTTACGCACACATGGAGATCATATTAGACTGGTCACGACTCGCATGCCACAGTCGATCTAGCCATCACGACCAAGCATTGTGGTATTATCCTACTCGTCACGATTTAACCGTGAAATCTCAAAATAGTAAATTGAGCACAGTCGATAGTCTTCAGTGTGATATACGAATTAAATAAAACATTGCTATTCGAGTGGTGACAGTGTGTGTGTGTGTGTGTGTGTGTGTGTATGCGCGTGCGCACTGGCATAGTCAGGATATTATTGAGAGAGAGAGAGAGAGAGAGAGTGCGCCTTTTGCACCTTCCTACGCCATTGCGCGCGCACGCACACACACACACACTGTCTCTCTGTCTCTGCCTCTCGTCGAAATAAGCACGTTAGACACCAAATAGCATTTAAGGAGTATCTGTCACCCAGTGTTTAATTTGTAAATTGTTATGCTGGAAAATCCACGCCCAACTTTATTTTAGCCAACCATGCACAAATCGACAGTTAGCATATTTAGCAATTTCTGTTGCATTTAATGTCCGACGTTTCGGCAGCAGGGCCATTCTCCTAGAAGTAGTCACTTTGCATAGTAGTACCTTTGTAAAAATAATATTTTTCAAATATGATGTTTTATGGTCATATCTTATCTCTGGGGTCAGGTGAATGTATTTCAAATTCAAGCAGCGATCTTTACATAGGATTGTATTATTTTTATCAAATTTTGTTTTCCGAAATAGGGTCTGGTAGCAATGGCTGCCATGTTACGGTGTTGACACACTTTGTTTTCTTTTAATAAACAAAAATCGAAATATTTTATACATGATGAACATTTACTGATTCGTATTTTTAAGTAGCCTATCAAAGAGCAAAATAGCATGAACATATTTATTTTGTTTTAGCAAGGAACACCGAGAAAGCTTCCAATTGCCATGAAAATTAGAATCTTGAACGCAATTATTGCATGTGCACACAAGTAAATGGCCAAAACAATAGGAGTGCAAAGGAATATTTGTTTAGCAACAACTAAAGTTATTTGATATTGAACATGTAGTTATTTAGACACTTGATCAAAATCGTAACGTCATAATGTTACGTTGGTGACAAAATTTAACAAAAACAAAATTTTTCATTTCAATTTTTGTTGATTAGCTATGTTGAATTGCCAAGCTATCTTCAAAGCTTCCATTTATGATAATCTCTGAATGAATCACATGCATTTAATACCTCAATATATTAATCATGCCCGTTACGGTGGTGACAGATAATAAACATACGCAGTGACCCATCCCTTTTTCGCCTGATCATTTGTAGAAAACTGAAATTGACGGCACTTTTCGTTACTATCATTAGAAAAGATTGTGGTTTTCTCTACTTGGAAGGAATCATGTAACATGTCTTGGTTTATCATTATACATCATAGGCTGTGTTTGCTGACCGGCGTTACGGTG
The DNA here is from genome assembly GCF_016097555.1 of Gigantopelta aegis. NCBI lineage: Eukaryota > Metazoa > Mollusca > Gastropoda > Neomphalida > Peltospiridae > Gigantopelta > Gigantopelta aegis. Next base: position 34,206,675 of record NC_054702.1, read on the forward strand.
TTGACGTATTATTTGCAAAATTAGTAACAGAGAAGAACAGTTTTGTAAAATAAACCATAACTGTAATTTCAGCCTGAGAATACATGGTTTTTTTTTTATCTTCAAGTCTTTATTAGTCGACTGATTGTTATAAAATACTGAAAGAAATCAGTTTCGGGTTATTCTGATTTAGATTCAGTCTCATGGCCTTGATTTGTAACATGGCAATTTCAGGTTTTTTTACCCTATTAAATCAAACACTTTGTTTTATAAATTCAGGTGCCTTCGTGCTATAGGCCTAAACATTTCTCTGTGAGTTTTTAATTAATATTGAATTATCTAAGTTATGTTTATTTCAGTATTTTTTACTTTTATCAATTCTTTTGTTCTTTGTACAATAAAATTTGTTTGCAATCAATAGGGGTGGGTAACGCAATATGGCACATTTCAGGAGAATGGCCCAGCAGTTAAACTGCCTCCCATAGAGAACGTGATTCTACTATAAATTTAAAAGTTATTAACGTCTACAGCTTTACAGTGCGCAGAAAGGTCAATGACACGTCGATGGGAAACACATTCCGGAAGTAAATACAAGAACTCGGTTATCAGAAGCACGTTGTAACGGTCTATTTTTGTAATGTGATACAACAGGATTAACAAAAACAACGCAGATTCATACATAGTTTCATCATCTTTTTAAATATCTGAATCTCGGTTTCTATATACATGTACACTAGTACCGTTTTAAATTTTTCTGGGGCGGATCTAGAGGGGGGGGGGGGGTCTAAGGTGTCCAAATTTGAGAAGTGCCCCTTTTATTTAGGATTTTTAGTTTTTTACACATTTATTTATTCTGTCAATGTATAGAACACTGTAGAATACGTCTGCCAGCTTCCCTGTTGCAGAACTATTATATTATGGTCCATGTGAACCGTGTGTAATTTTTCAATAGTGCCTTTTCATAATGTTATGGTGCCCTTTTTGTCTTGGACCGCCCTCATCAGAAAAACTGTATCCGCCCCAGTTTTTATTTATTAAAGGGGTTCATCACGTTTAGAATACATACATACCCACTGGCGTAGGAAGCGGGGGTTGGGGGGGGGGGGGGGGGGGGGGGGGGGGGGGGGGGGGGGGGGGGGGGGGGTTGATTCAGTAGCAGCAGTAATGGTTCCCCATTTTTATAAGAAAAATGTTTTTATTACACTATATAAAACAAAAATATATTTCATTTCACACACGTCTTGCCACCATAAACTGGCTTGGTGTATATGTAAGACTGGGTTTCCATAGAAGTTCACTTTTCACGTGTCATGAATTCGCTTTCATGACGGTTTCCACCTAGTTCACGTAGACGGAGTTCATTTGTCACTTCCGTTTTGCACACCATACCATACCATACCACCATACCATAATCTAATCATATCATATCATATCATATCATATCATATCATATCATATCATATCATATCATATCATATCATATCATATCAATATCATATCAATATCATATATATATCATATCATATATCATATCATATATCATATCATATCAATATCATATATATATCATATCATATCATATCATATCATATCATATCATATCATATCATATCATATATCATATCATATCATCATATCATATCATATCAATATCATATATATATCATATCATATCATATCATATCATATCATATATCATATCATATATCATATCATATCATCATATCATCATATCATATCATATCATATCATTTCTACCCAGTTAGCAACCAAACATCATGCAATCAAAGATTTATGTAAAATGTACCCAAAATTAATGCAGGAAGAAACTACCGTATTTACATTTTCAACATAATGTAACAGTTTTTTTGCATTATGTAGGTTCATTTCGCAACTACAAAGCTATTTTTGCCAAACAACAAGGATAAAATGATTTAAAAAGGTATAGTTATACAGGATCCCAAAGAAAGCAAGCTTGTAAGACCAATGATAAACAAAACAGGAGACAGACGGATTGTAAATGAAAAGGCCGTTTATTCAAAACGACAGAGTTAGTTACATGACATGTAAATTATATGTAACACAGAGTATACAAAACGTATGTTTATACTCCAATCTTTGTGATGAGTAAAGAATGGTCTTAGGTGGGGTTCAGAACAAACGCCACTCATGCTTTACAGCTTGAACATTTAATTCTGGAAAGTTGTACAGCATGCCCCCACCCGCAGCTCTCGTTGCTAAGGTCCCATCATGGCTCAACAAGATGAATAAAGGTTCTATTGAAAAGTAATACCTCTTCGTCCGAATGTCCCAAAATAAGACACATCATATGTTACTTAACATAAAATATACCTATATCTTCACAGGACAATATAAATTGAATACAATTGCTACGTTACCAACTTTTTCAATCTAAAGCCTAAAAGCCGGTACATCGAATACAAAACAGTAACCCAATTATGGAGTTTAAATACAAATACTATATAATAGCAATACTTCTTCGACCCAATGCCCAAGAAGTTGACCTATCCTGCACAATAATAATAAAACAAGTATAGTGTTGATAAAACAATTCTGCACAAAATGCAGTACTTCTTCGACCCAATGCCCAAGAAGAAATATCGGACTTAACATATTACAAGTACGTCCATCTGGACATACATATGAACAGTGTTTTGTTTTGTCTTTTTTTATTATACGTCACTGTTCCTTTAACGCATTGCTCCAAAACTGTTACATATCATGCAAAACCTACAAATATTTACACCAGGTATGCAAGTGATATATGCCCAGCCTTCTTCGACCCAATGCCCAAGAAGGTGACCATACATCAGACACAAAATAATATACCCATATATCTGCATGTAAACTTGTATATTAATAAAATATGCTTGTTATCAGCACCTCTTCGACCCAATGCCCAAGGAGATACTAATGGCTACGGTTTTAATGCTGAGTTGTTGCTTACTTATGGCATATATACATATAATATATATATATATATATATATATATGTGTGTTTTTCAGATTTTTTCCTGATACATCATAAAGAGTTAGTAGACGAATATATCGCTTGAAAGCTTGAGACTGCCAACGACCCATATTCTGAATATCTTCATCTGATATTCCTTTGGTGGCAGCCCAACTAGCTGCGCCAATTCTGAAACTGTGGGATTTATGAAGGTTTGTTGAAAAACCTGCCCACGCCAAGGAGTGTTTCATGCAGGAAGAAAAGTACTGATACGAAAAAGGAATGCCTCCTATAAAACAAAAGAGAAGGTCAGGCTGTATTTCCCGTACTTTGATAAAATTGTAAAGGCAAAGCACTGGCCAAGTAATATTATTGGTCGAATGTTGTAATGACCTTTAAATGAACGAAATGTCAATTCTAAACGTACAGTTTGACCAGCCTCGTTCTGAAAAAATTGAATATCTTTAAGATGAAGAACATTTGACATGGACTTATTTTGAGTAATTTCACCTACTCACAAGAATGCATGAAATGCCAGAAGGTACATACTCTTCGGCATTATTTGTTGGTATGCAGAAGAGGCAGTAAATGGTAACGACTGTAGGAGTTTCCCCAAAATAAATTGTGTAATTGGCAACCTGCTGTCTGACCGCGAAATACTTCGTTGGATCGAAGTTAATAATTTCTTAATAAAAAAACAGTGGGATGGGTTTGTAAACCCAGCCAAACAGTTCACATAACCTATAGCAGCCACGTAGCTATGTATAGTTGCAGCAGCCATACCTTTATTACACATATAAGTGATGAAAAAAGCCAAACTGTCAACAGTAGTAGGTAGTTGATGAGGAACACGATATACGTCTTGCATAAACTGTTGCAAAAGTGTAAAAGCTCTTTTATAAAGTTGCCTGGTTTGCGGAGCAATGGCATCTTGCAACAACCGTTACAACGCAGCTGTCAAACGTGGAACAATTGGGGTGGGATGGGTGTCGGTGTGTGTTCCATTTGAGGTGCTAGCTGGTGGAACTTGTCGACCTGCAAACGAGACAGTTGATCAGCTAAAACATTGCATTTTCCTGGTACGTGTTGAGCTTTGAACAAAATATTCATTTCTAGAGATTTTGCTACTAACCTACGGACAAGTTTCATGATTATTCTGTCTTTGCTAGATTGTTTGTTCAAAATATCAACCACTGCAGCATTGTCACTGTGAAACGAAATACATGAATTTGCAAGTAACGGATCCCAAACTTCAGTTGCTAGAACAATGGGGAAAGGTTCCTTAATCGTTAAGGGTGATATTGCTTGGGCCACTTATCACAAAACCATGAATGTCCAAACAGAGCCCCAAACCCACAGTTGCTGGCATCCGTATGAAAGTGCAATCTCTGAGAACTGGACCACCTATCGGGCAAAAATAGGGAAATCCCGTTGAACGAATCAATGAAAAGTTTCCAAGTGCTTATGTCAGCTCTTGCTTCCTTATTCAGACGTATGTGATAATGTGCTTTTACAACACCCCTTGTCAAATCTATAAGCCTGCGTAAAAACGTTCTACCAGGTGCTATAACTTCGCACGCAAAATTGAGAAGCCCTATTAAAGACTGAAGTTCCTTCAAAGTAACTTTTCGCAACTACAAAGCTATTTTTGCCAAACAACAAGGATAAAATGATTTAAAAAGGCATAGTTATAAATCTAGTGTAACTGTACTTCGCTGTTCATGTCACACACAAAAAACCGAGCATGTTCGTTTCTTTATTCACATGACAGATGACACGAAGGTGTAAAACGTGAACGCCTATGGGGCCTGTACGTTGAACATTACTAGTTCTTTCTTCCGTTCACGCGTGAATGGTGAAAAGTGAAAAATGACACGTGAAAAGTGAACTTCTATGGAAAGCCAGCCTTACAGACCCGATATGAATTATGACACATTTGAAGTCGAGTGGGGCGCAGTCTCTAGTGGAGGGGTGGTGGTGGCGGTGGGGTGGTACAAGCCAGATTTTATTCTATTTTTATAGACTAGGACAAAACATGTCCGTCTTCAAGTGGGTTTGGTTTTGGTTTTGGTTTGGTTTAACGACACCACTAGAACACATTGAGTAATTAATTTTCGGCTTTTGGATAACACATCTTCAAGTGGGTGTCGTACTTGTGCCCCCTCCACGATTCTTTCGGGAATTTCATTCATTAATTAATATTTTAATTAATACTTTATAAATGAAATGATTTGTTATGTAAAAGCCATCATTAGTCTAGTTTTTTAAAAAGAAGTTATTAAAAACAAATAAAGAAATAACCAGCACCCCAAATTACTCAGATTATTATTATTTTTTAAAAGGACAGACCCTAGTTTCAGCCGATGAAAATGCACACAAGTTTAGTTAATCTACAAACCTGTGACACATTTGAATAAAGTTACAATTGAGTGAAACATGATTCTGTGACTTTAAAATGGTGAAATACCCTCTAAAACTCGACTAAAACTCGACTCCATAACTGTTACTTCTCAGACACACGTGCGTTTTTAAAAATATGACAAATGCATTTTGTGATATTAAAAACACCGGGATAACCAAAGATACTTCGAATGTACGGAAATAGATAATCTAAACAATAAAATCTAAGTAAAGTATGATTTCAGTTGTCAAAAACGGCTCTAATAGTAAAACATATGCCTTAATAGCGTTTAAAAACTAGGGTATGTTCCTTTAAAACATAGGCTACACTGACATGGAATATAAACCTAGTTTCATTGATTTAAGACTGCCTATCTTAAAATGCAATTATAAACAAAGTTTCGATGACCTTGGACCTAAACAAAAAAATCTTCAATAAAGGAAAGATAAAACTGCATGGTGGGCATTGTTACGCACACATGGAGATCATATTAGACTGGTCACGACTCGCATGCCACAGTCCATCTAGCCATCACGACCAAGTATTGTGGTATTATCCTACTTGTCACGATTTAACCGTGAAATCTCAAAATAGTAAATTGAGCACAGTCGATAGTCTTCAGTGTGATATACGAATGAAATAAAACATTGCTATTCGAGTGGTGACATTGTGTTTGTGTGTGTGTATGCGCGTGCGCACTGGCATATTCAGGATATTATTGAGAGAGAGAGAGAGAGAGAGAGAGAGAGCGTGTGTGTGTGTGTAGTGTCTGTGAGTGCATATTCAACTATTGAAAAAAAATAAAAAAATAATGATGCATTCAACACATTTTTAAAATTTAAGATTATAATATAGCGTCGGACATATGGTTCAAGACCACACAGATAATAAGATCTAGCAAATCTTCTGTAGCCACACATGGTTTATTGCATTAAGTTTCACAACTTATCAGCCCAGCCAGTGCACCACAACTGGTATATCAAATGCCGTGACATGTGCTTAACCGGCCTCGGTGGCGTCGTGGCAGGCCATCGGTACTGGGCAGGTACTGGGTTCGGATCCCAGTCGAGGCATGGGATTTTTAATCGAGATACCGACTCCAAACCCTGAGTGAGTGCTCCGCAAGGCTCAATGGGTAGGTGTAAACCACTTGTACCGACCAGTGATCCATAACTGGTTCAACAAAGGCCATGGTTTGTGCTATCCTGCCTGTGGGAAGCGCAAATAAAAGATCCCTTGCTGCCTGTCGTAAAAAAAGTAGCCTATGTGGCGACAGCGGGTTTCCTCTAAAAACAGTGTCAGAATGACCATGTGTTTGACGTCCAATAGCCGATGATAAGATAAAAAATCAATGTGCTCTAGCGGCGTCGTTAAATACAACAAACTTTACTTTTACTTTACCTGTCTGTGGGACGGTGCATATAAAAGATCTCTTGCTACTAATGGAAAAATGTAACGGGTTTCCTCTCTAATACAGGCTAACTCAAGGCAAATTAATGGTCCTTTTTTTTTCGCCTTGAAAAAAGGGGATTATTTTAAGGACAGTCTAGTGGGAATATTTATAGGGTAAATGCTAATAAATGTATTTTAACCCAAACTAACTAAGGCTTAAATTTAACAAAATTTAATGTTCACAGGCAAATTTTGTTTAGGTCTTGTCAATTTCAAGGCGAGCTGTAACCCAGTGGTAAAGCGCTCACAAGATGTGCAGTCAGTTTAGGATCAATTCCTGTCATTGGTCCCATTGCTCGTTCTAGCCAGTGCACCACAACTGGTATATTAACGGCCATGGTATGTGCTATCCTGTCTGTGATTTGGTGCACATTATAAATGATCCCTTGCTACAAATGGATGAAGCGAGTTTCCTTTCTAAGACTACATGTCAAAATGACCAAATGTTTGACATCCAAAAGCCGATGATTAATATATCAATGTGCTCTAGTGGAGTCTTTTACAACATATCAGCATTATAACAATAAAAAGAATTAATATAATGGTGCGGAACAATAATGGAGAGTAAATGAATGCAGTCAACATTGAGATAACTAACTGTATATAAATAATTATTTCACTAGTTAGTTTCATGTAAAACATATCAATAAATATCTGTAGATAATCGAATGTTCTATTCACAAGTACCATTAGCAATATGAATAATAAATATGAACAAATTAGTCATACAATTCATTGGTGTGGGGTGGAGTGGGGTGGGGGCAAGGGGGCATGTGTCCCCCACTTTTCTTGATCCAGTAGCAGCAGCGATTATGGTTTATATATAAATGTGTGTGTGTGTCTGTGTGTGTGTGTGTGTATGTGTGTGTGTCTGTGTGTGTGTGTGTGTGTGTCTGTGTGTGTGTGTGTTTGTGTGTGTGTGTGTGTGTGTGTGTGTCTGTGTGCCCACATACACACTAGCTTAGGGTGGGGATGGGTGCGTGGGAATTCTAGGTCTGTAATTTCAGGACAGTTAAACATTATTTTATTCAACGACACTACTATTATATAGCACATTGGTTTATTAATCATCGCGGGACGTAGCCCAGTGGTACAGCGCTTGCTCGTGGGCGATCGATCTGGGATCGATCCTCGTCGGTGGGCCCATTGGGCTATTTCTCGCTCCAACCAGTGCACCACGACTGATATATCAAAGGCCGCGGTATGTGTTATCCTGTTTGTGGGATGGTGCATACAAAAGATCCCTTGCTGCTAATCGAAAAGAGTAGCCTATGGGATAGCTCTCAATAATGTGTGGTCAAGCATATGTCTGACGCCATATATCCGTAAATAAAATGTGTTGAGTGCGTCGTTAAATAAAACATTTCTTTATATTAATCATCGGTTATTGAATGTCAAACATTTGGTCAACGTGATTCGCTGTCAGAGAAAACCCGCTACATTTTTCTATTAGTCAGGTCAGGTCATAGGGTTTTACATGCACATTCACAACAAGCTGTGAGTATTGGTTAAAAAGCCTAGTGCTTAGCATACTTAGTTTGGTTACCATTGAAACAATGCATCTATTAAGGTAGGGAGTCAACTATCGGTAGGAAGAATAGTATGTAAGTAACTGTAAGTTGAAAATTGTTTTCCACCCCCTTAAATTCTTTGCTAAGTTTGCACAGTTATTGGTAATATGAAGTTAAATGATGTCTAATAAGTGAGCTTACTTGTTATTTATCTGGTTGTTTGATAATCTGGTTTTCTGGTTTCTTACCCGTCTCTTCTTCTGGAATCCTAAGTGACTCACCTTATATTGCTATAATAGAGCTTGTAATTGGTAGTGCATGGTGCAGGTGCAAGTGCAAACGCAAAGTCGTGAAGGTTATTTACAGTATTGAGGTGTCCAATTAAGGGGATAACCACTGCAATAATTTCCTAAAAAGAAGAAGAAATAAAGAACATTTATATCTACAAATATACACGTTTATCGGATATAATATCGTGTTTTTACCCCTCGTCGTTGGTCCTCCTGGGTGGAGTGCATAGTCGAGGTCAAGTGCTTTAGGGTCGCTCCTCCATCCGAGGGACGTACAGGCGAGGGGTGTTGCATGTCGTTCGTCGTTTGGCTAGATATATATTAGGTTAACCATTCCACCGTTCTCTCTTTGGGTTTGTGCATGGTCGAGTGCTTAGTGTCGCTCCTCCATCCTGGGAATCGCAGGTGGAACGAGTTTAACAGTACAGTTTAATTTAATTGGCATCGAAGTTTTATGTTGCTTGCCACCATTCCGCCGTTGGTCCTTCGGGTTGGAGTGCATAGTCGAGGTCGAGTGCTTATGGTCGCTCCTCCATCCGAAAGACGTACAGGCTGGCGGTATTGATTGTGTGATTGTTTTAGTCTTGTTTTATGAAGACATTTCTAAATTATTTTTAGGGTGTCAGGAGCCCTTGATTGTGCTACCTTCCCCCATCCCACCGGCAATTGACCGAGTTGGAGTGCATAAAGGTGTAGGGTCGCTGCTCCGTATCAGTTGAACGCCGGCGGGGCGAGTTGTATGATGGCGTTTAGAGTTTAGGCTTGGTGGACTGAACGAAGTTGAATATGGCTTTAAATATTTCTTGTTTATGATGTTTATCTGGGTTAAGTAGTGAGCTAGGAGTGATTTTTGGGGCAGGGTTGGCTTTAGTTAGTGGTTCAAGCATGGTTTTTCTGTCATTATTGTGCAGCGTGCAGTCCAGAAGATAGTGTTTCATATTTTCTGGGGTGCCGCACTCACAGTTAGGATCTTTATTGGTTATTGTGAAAGAGCATTTATTAAGTTGCATTGATTTCCCTATTCTAAGTTTAGTGATGATTTTATCTATTTGAGAGATTGGATATTTAGGTCTTAAAGAGTTAACTATTAGTTTAATATTATAATGCCATGTATTTTGTGTTTGATCCGAGCTTTCTTGCCATTTATTAATGTAGTGTTTCTTAGCTTTGGACACGAGTTCGCTGATGCCTAATGGGAGTGTTTTAATTCTGTTAGTGATTGATAGTGCTGTTTTGGCTCCATAGTCTGCTACTTCATTGCCAATTATTCCTACGTGAGCTGGGACCCATTCGAAGACTACGTTAAGTTTAAGTTGGTTTATTTCGTTAAGTTCACTATGAATAGCTGCTATTATATCTGGCCTAGTAGATTTATTTGTTTGAAGTGACTGTATAGAGCTAAGACTATCTGAGAAGATGACACTGTTGTTATATTTTTGAGTTTTTATCCAAATGAGAGCTTCATGAATGGCTGTCAGTTCTGCTGTGTATATTGATAAGTTGTCTGACAGCCTGGCGTATTTAACTATTTTAGAATGTCTGGAAAGTTTATCTTCGACTACTGCAAAGCCAACCCTACCGTTATCTGGATTTTTAGAGCCATGCGTGTAGATTTGGATGTGCCCGGGATAGTTTTCATTAGCTGCGGCTTCGAACAGGATTTTTTTAAAGGGAGGAAATGGAGTTGCGTCCGTAGCTTTTTTGATTAGGTATGGTGTGTTACATTCGCTTGGTTGGTTAATATGGTAGAGCGCCACTGAAGATTACGGCGATAAGTCAGTGGCATAATGCTTAACTCTACTTCTAAGCTTTGTCCGCTGGTGTTAGATGGAACTTTAGCTATGATTCTAAGAGCTTGATTTTGGATAACATTAGTGGCAAGCGATCCTTTAAATACACTTTCCGACAGACATAATAATACATAATACGGCCTTTGTTACACCTGTTTTGGCTGGACCAAACTCTGATCCGATGTCCCCTTCCGTGGCCCATTGGGCTATTTCTCGTTCCAGCCAGTGCACCAGTCCACAACTGGTATATCAAAGATCGTGGCATGTGAAATCCGATCTGTGGAATGGTGCATATAAAAGATACCATGTCCCCACACTCCCAATCAAACATTAAAAAAAAAAAAACCTGCATTAAATTTTATAAATGCATACATACATACATACATACATATATAGTGTGGATTGCCCCTCATCAATATGGATTCCCCCTTCCCCCCATTATAAAATTCTGGCTACGCCAGTGGTACGAAGTGATTGAGACTGGTAGATATGGGATTTAACCGGATGCCTCGCTAGCTCAGAGCGCATCGTGGTTAGTCTCGCAATTTGCGGGCGATTCAGTGCCACAGGTTCGAGTCCCAGCAACGGCATGGTGCAATTTGTGAGGCCAGAAAGGATTTAATTATTCCCTGTGCCAGTGCGTTAATATCTATGTATGTAACAGTCAACCTCGACATAGGCCTACATACAAATATATAGATATTCATACATCAATACATACATACATAGTGTGGGTTGCCCCCTCCCCAATATGGATTGCCCCCCCCCCCCCCATAAAATTCTGGCTACGCCAGTGGTACGAAGTGGTTGAGACTGGTAGATAGGCTACCGGATTTAACAAGTCATTGGAAATAGGGCCTATCTAAGCCCACTACATCATCATCTCTCTGTCTCTGTCTCTCAGTCTCTCTGAATATTTAACCAGTAACAAACTAAAAATTAACGTCATTCATGGACATACATAACAGAGAGCATGGGCATGAACCCAATCTTAATTGAATAAAACAACAAAGTTAATAACTAAACCCCAAAAACGATTTATTAAAAAAACGTGTTGAAATCAACAAACTTTAGTTTCCTATGAAATAATAATAATAATAATAATAATAATATTAAAAGCCCCCCAAAAACCCACACACAACCAAAACACAACCTTACCCGACAAACGTTCAGGCTATATAGAACCTTTCCATGTTCATTCAAATTGCTAGACTTGGTCCACTATTTAAATGGGGGTTAAACAGACAAAGCAGAGAATTACAGATCTATCTCGATTTTACCAACTACATAACTAAAATATTCGAGATAGGCTACATACTACATAGCTCAAATCATGGTATACTTGGTATATCAAAGGCCGTGGTAAATATTGTCCTGTTTGTGGGACAGTAGGCTACATAATGGAAAAAAACGTTGCGGGTTTCCTCTGAAGACTACGTATCAGAATCACCAAATGTTTGACATCCAAAAGCCAATGATTAATAAATCAATATGGACTAGCTGTGTCGTTAAACAAGGCTGGTAGGTACAAGGTTCGCAGCCCGGTACCAGCTCCCATCCAGAGCGAGTTTTAACGACTCAATGGGTAGGTGTAAAGCCACTACACCCTCTTCTCTCTCACTAACTACTAACAATTAACAACTAACCCACTGTCCTGGGCAGACAATCCAGATAGCTGAAGTGTTTACCCAAAACAGCGTCCTTGAACCTTAAACGGTACGCAGTGAATATGGTACAAAATCACTCGACACCGGCGAAAGGGATAGAACTCTAACTAGATCTCTACGTGGACATGTTTTACATTTGTTTTTGATGTAAATAGTCTTAGTTACTAAGTTAGTAACTTATTTAAATATTGATGTCACACCAACAAAACACTTATTGAAAAAATATATGGTATTGAAGATTGCTGTGGTGTAATTTTACCGAAATTGTTATTTGCATATGTTTGAATTTTCGTAACACATGACATTCTAGTTCACCGTCTATTTTCCCCACTACTACAATCGACGTAGTGCTAGGCCTAGATTACGAAATATAAACATTATGTTGGTTTTATAGAACAAATTGTTTTAAAATATATTTTATATAACTATCGCTAACCCTAACCCTAACCTTAAACTAATTCTAACAAATATTTCTTTAAAATCGTTATGGGGAAAATAAGGAACTCATGCCGTGTTTTTTGTTTGTTTTTATTTAAAAATTTTTTTTAAACATTTTGACATTACCGCACAGCAATAAACATCACAATAATAAATATCATGCCAGAGACGTTTAACTTGATGAACTATGCTATCAAGGGGTCGCTGACACTTTCAAAATATGTTGTGTCGAGAATGATAGCGATATTTTGTCAAACAATTTAAAAGAACTACATACAGTGCTGTCCGGTGTATCGGCGCACCTAAGCATTCAAAGACCATTTTCTATATGAAAACTGAAATACTTAATAAAATGTGCCTCTCACCAATGAAGCAGTGCATAGTCGGAAATACACTACAAATTGTTTTATGTCTATAGTAAATAAACATTTAAAAATTATCCATAAATGTAGACACCCCCTTGTATTCAAAACGATTTGCATGTCCAGTGATTCGGCGCAGTAGATGTGGATCGGTGACACTGCTATTTATAAATCACCCATGACCTCACTTTGTAGCCCATAAACACTATACTGTTGTCCCAGGATTATTTTAGTACTTTTTTGTTTTGTCTATCATGACCTATCTCGTGATCAGTTTCGGAATCGTTTTTCTTGAGTGGCATAGTACTGCAGATGCATACATGTTCATTGTCATGCATGGCTAAGATGCCTACATGTATTTTATTCTAGGGTAGATTGTGCACAGACGTGGATCTTATTTCTCTTTTATTATTATTATTTTTGGTAACAATGTGACAATTGTGAACTGGAATGACTGTCAATAAAGGTGTAAAACTTTTGTTTTGTTTGTATTTGTCTGTATCTTCTTTTTCAGTTTAAATAAAAATAACCGAAGAAAATAATTACTACAATTTTAAAAATGCGGGAAAGGTGTTTTAAACTGGTTTTAACATTCTTAATATCAATGAGGCTAACCTACTTCGCGTTTATATACACGAAAACGGGTGAATGATTTATTTTGAAATTATGATATAATTATTGATAATTCTAAAAAAACAAAACAAATTATACCCTTAATAATAAATATGTTGATACTTTATTAAAAAATTGAAAATGGAATTGAACTTTAATTCATTAAAACCACTGACAACATGACTACTTCCTAAGCATACTTGAACAAAATACCAATTGCGCCGAATCACCGGATGCGTTGATACACCGGACATGCTTGTATTTTAAAAAATAATACAAAAATTAAGTTGGCCCTAACCTCTCAAAATTAACATTTTCTATTAAGGGGAAATAACTCCCATTTAACTAAGAAAAGTAAGTTTTTGTTTAACGACACCACTAGAACATTGATTTATTAATCATCGGCTATTGGATGTTAAACATTTGGTAATTTTGACATATAGTCTTAGAAAGGAAACCCGCTTTATTTTTCTATTAGTAGCAAGGGGTCATTTATGCCATTCCAGACAGGATAGTACAGACCATGACCTTTAATATACCAGTTGTGGTGCACTGGCTAGAATAAGCAATAGCCTAAGCGGACCACTGACAGGAATTTATCCTAAACTGACGGCACATCAAGTAAGTGCTTTACCACTGGATAACACCATGCCCTGAAATTGACAGGACGTAAAAAACATTTGCCTGTTAAAATTTGCTAAATGTAAGCCATATTTTGGGTTAAAATACCTTTATTAGCATTTACCCTATAAATATTCCCACTAAACTGTCCTTAAAAGAAGCCCAATTTTTTTTTGAAGGCGAAAAAAAGAAGGACCATTCACTTGTCTTAACTTAGCCTGAGTACTCTTCCATTCAAGAGCTAAATGTACATTTGGATGGTTATGATCACTCACTGAACCAGAGATAACTCTATTGTGAAAACATGTATTTGCTGCCTGTCACCGGGTAGGCTAAAACTCCCGCTTTAATACAACAATAACCCTATGTTTGATATTGAATATCATTGCCTTGATCATTTTCGAGTTCGCTGATCAATAACAAATATTTGACATATTAACTACTAATACACACACTACAGGAAGAAACCCGTCAGCACCTACGTATTTAACCAGAACATTATTGAAAGGGGGTTGCTGTCGGGTTTGTTCCTAAAGTGTGTGTATTAGTGGTTAATATGTGAAATATTTGTCATGAGCGAACTCGAAAGTGATCAATGTAATGTTGTTTTTTGTGTGTGTTTTTTCAGTGCCTTAATTGTTCTGTAATTGCTGGACGATATTATTACTTCTGTTGTCTTTCAACAATTTTGCAGTCACAATGACAACGCTGAGAATTTTAACATTGAACTGCTGGTAAGTATCAATATTTATGTTAGTATACTAGTACTAGTTATTTTAGTGTAGTGTTGGTTGTCTGTGATAGGATATCACATTTATGTGAAGGTAAGAATGGGGATCTTGATTAGGCTTGCCAAGTAGAATTCCCCATTTGTCCTGAAGAGGATAAAGCTCATTGACATGTTATTATTTTTATCCTGCAATCCTTTTTATAGAAATTATCTTTCAGGTCTAGCTCTATATATATATTAAATATATATAGAGGTTATTACCAGAGTGTTTTTCGATATCGTCAATATCATATATTAGGAATAAAAATTGTATTATGCGAGGCTCTGGTGAGCATAATACATTATTTTTATTCCTAATATATGATATTGACGATACCGAAATACACGAGGGTAATAATATCTTTATCATATAAGCTCAAGCTTAATACAACATGTTTTTGTAAACTGTACACGCAACTTTAATTCCAGTCCGCCATTACTAGATATTCAAATGACGTAAGAATATGTGGCGCGGTGTATTTTTGAATGGAAATGACGTCATTTTGGATGTCCTTACATCAAAATAAAGTTATGCCTAACTTTTTTTGTTTTCTGAACGCTGGACAGCTTTCAGTGTCAAATTGCCACTGAAATGTTGTTATTTGATGACTATGAATGCATACGTCAATCATGGAGTGTCACCCAAGTACGTTTGCTTAAATGTCAATAAACCTAATGCTGAGTCCTCGACTAATTTACATCTAATTTGCAAAGTTATCAAATTCTTAAAGTATTTGATCTGAAAAATATCACATACTTTGACTGCACTGAAAATGTAAGATATTATATGATAAATTAAAATATTATATATATTATATATGAAACTTTAAAAAATTCAGAAATTCCCATATTATTTTTTCTGAAAATGTCATTAATTACAGAAAATTATTTCACCAAATTAAAATTAGCCAATTGTTTTTTAAATATACAATTTGATAATTTCGTGAGTGCCAGAGCTATTATTATATTCCTAACTCAAATGTTCTACAATCGGGGTAAACAAAATATATGATGTTCTTTTTTGTAAGATGTTAAATTTATCATTTCAAAGAATAGTTTTAGAATTTGTCATTTATAAATATTTACGGTTTGCCATAAAACTTTATTTTCTTAGTGCCAGTGTAATATTTAAATTTGATGAAAAATCTAGTTCTAGGTAAATGAATCAAGTCTGGCTCTCTCTGCATATAGGGGCGGGACGTAGCTCAGTGGTCAAGCACTCACTTGATGCACGGTGGGTTTTGGATTGATCCCCATCGGTGGACCCATTGGGCTATTTCTCATTCCAGCCAGTTTACCACGACTGGTATATCTGTGGGATGCTGCATATAAAAGATCCCTTGCTGCTAATCGAAAAGAATAGCCCATGAAGTGACAACAGCGGGTTTCCTCTCAATATCTGTGTGATACTTAACCATGTCTGACGCCATATAACCGTAAATAAAATGTCTTGAGTGCATCGTTAAATAAATCATTTCCTTCCTTCCCTCTGCGTATATGCATTTACAGAGTTCAATATTTCACAAATAAACAATATTGTATTTTGTTTTGTAGGGGAAAGCCACTTCCATTTATATATGAAGATCTGTGTGATCGAATTGGGGCAATAGGTGATGAAATTTCCAAAAGAGACTATAATTTAGTTATTTTGGAGAAGGTATGAACATATCAGTCAATAAACCGAGTATTATCCAGTTTACATCCCTCAGTTAAACATTCCTGACGAGGCATTATGGTACCATCCTTTCTGCTTTGAACACAATAAATATAATCACATACTTTACCACATATATTGCTACCTTTGATGAGGGCTGGGAAGTACAAGCCAAGGATTTCAAATTTCATGGGAAACACTTTTGAACACAATAAAATATAATCACATACTGTACCACATATATTGCTACCTTTGATGAGGGTTGGGACGTACAAGCCATAGGATTTCAAATTTCATGGGAAACACCTTTTCGGATTCGTGCCTTGTGATCATGGGAACCCATCAGAAACTGTTTTCAAAACATAATTATAGATGTATATTATTTTTGTTGAATAGTCGTACCCAATATAATAATCATGGGAAAAGAAAATTTGGGTTCGTGATTTTACCGACACAGTACCAGAAATGATTGTTTCCATGAAATCTGAGGACCTGACGTAGCCCAGTGGTAAAGCGCTCGCTCAATGTGCGGTCGGTCTAGGATCGAATCCCATCGGTGGGCCGATTGGGCTATTTCGCATTCCAGCCAGTGCACCATGACTGGTATGTCAAAGGTCATGGTATGTGTTATCCTATCTGTGGAATGGTGCATATAAAAGATACCTTGCTACTGATAGAAAAATGTAGAGGGTTTTCTCTCTAAGACTAGCTATGTCAGGATTACCAAATGTTTGACATCTAGTAGCTGGTGTTCTAAACGTTTCGTTAAACAAAACAGACTTTTAAAACCCTGGTTTGTTGCACCTTATTAAACTACAACTCTATATTTTAATTTTTATGAAAAATAAACACATACCCATATATACATGTATGGAAATTGACAAATACTTATTCTAATTTTAAAGGCCCCGATCCCGGGCCATAGCTCACATATAACAGTAAATTGTTTGGCATTTTATGAAACCCAACTCGGTGCACTTGTTCAAATTCTTAATGTCTCAGAGATGTCACTTTGTATTTTTCAACATTTATATTCCAGTAATAATGGTAAACTGTCAGAAGTCATACTGGAAATAATGTTGTTTGAGCCAACTTTTAGATATGTAGAATATTTGTTTGAAAAGTATTGAAAAATGGTTTATTTAAACAAAATGTAGTAGTCAAATTCTAAATATTGTAGCCACTATGTATAAAATTTAGCTCACTGACGGGGATCGATCCTAGACTGAAAGCACATCAGGCAAACACTTTACCACTAAAAATGTGCTGAGGTGTCATTAAACAAATATTCCTTTCCTTTTCTTTTAAAATGCTGGAACTCTTTTAATGTAATATTGCATATATATCTCTAATGTCAGTAGAATAAAATCAAATGTATTCTTAAATAAATTTTAATTTTATTTGTAAATGGAATTTGTTTTTTTCAGGTTTGGCTTTCATCAGACTACAAGAAACTGTGTGACAAAATATGTCCAGTTTTACCGTATTCACACTATTTCTACAGGTGATAATTAATTGATTGTTGAATTTTGACATGTAACATTAATCAAAGTTAACAAAACAACCACCAATATCTACCGGTAAATAGAGAATAATAAACGAGTTACCAGTTATTATCAAATTTATGTCCCGAGTGAAATAATTTTCAGTTGTCACGAGCTTTAGCGGGTGACAAATGAAAATTATTTCACAAGGGACATAAATTTGATAATAACTGGTACCGAGTTTGTTATTCTATTTATTACCTAAGCTATTTTTTCTCTAAAATAAAAGCCTTTATTTTCAACGCACATGCACGAAGGCCAACCTGTATAGGAACGATGTAAACCACTAAATACGCACTGTTCTGAGAATTACTATAACGTTGTAATTTAATCATGTTCATAGATAATTTTAAAAAACACAAGTTCTCTTTATTCTGCTTCCAAATCTATAATGAATTGCATTAAAATGACATTTTGTTATTAATTTAACACCAAAAACAGAGAACCGTAAAGGCAAACTCTTTAAACTACATGATGTCATTTTGTGTGTTTGTCAAATCGTGATGACGTCATATTTAGTACCGACAAAGTCATTGGTTTGTAAGCGTCAAATTGTTCAATAGTATTGTTCGTTAGACCAATGCAGAATATTTCTCACTGAGAAAATATGGAAAATATTTTCCCTGTTATGAGTGACCGCTGGAGTAATAATTAATAATTAATCCAATGTTCCAGATATAGTCATTCTTAAAGCCAGGTGCAGGATTTAGCTCTGTTGGTAGGGCACTTGCCTGAGGTACTTATGTTGTAGGATCGAATCACCTCAGAAGACCCATTTTCTGATTGGGTTCTCCCCCACCCCACCCTCCATCTCAACCAGTGCACCACGACTGGTATATCAAATGTCATGGTATGTGCTGTCCTGTCTGTGAGAAAGTGCACATAAAAGACCCCTTGCTACTAATGGGAAAATGTAGCAGGTTTCCCATCTAAAACTATATGTCGGAATCATCAAATGTTTGACATCCAGTAGTCGATTAATAATCAATTTGCTCAAGTGGTGGTGTTAAACAAAACAAACTTTAACTTTTTCTTAAAGCCACTGACCTTTATTATAAATTTATAATTATATGCAATGCAAAATAGTTTCGGTTATTATAACCTTTTTGCTTACAACCTTTTTTTCTTAAATTATCAGTTTTGGCAAATATAAAAAGTTTTGGTCTTGGTTGTAAAATTCATTTAAGTGGTTGAGTGCGTCATTAAATAAAACATTTCCTTCCTTCATTCCTTCATTTTAAGTGAAACAAAAAAGTTACGTACCTCGGAAACTACATGTGACAGCGGCTTAAAAATAAATCTGTGACAAAGTCTTACACAATGCTTGTTTTGTAAATCATGACTTAACAGTTGTTTAGTTGTTCAGTATATATATGATAAGACATTTCTATAATGAACGATTCATGCAAATACCCATTGTGTTATTTATGCCTCTCAGTACATTTTGAGTTACTTCAAACATTAGAAATACATTGGATTTTCAAAAACTAACAATTTAATCAAGAAGTTATAAGTAAAGTCTTCTTTGATGCAGTGTTTCCCCCAGGATTTTTGTTCAGAGGGTTGGCAAAATAGTTTTACATGAACTGAGCCCTCAAAGGGCGTGAAAATGCTATGGGAGTTCGGGATGCTCCCCCGAAAATTTTAAAAAAGTTTTCAGTTGCTTTTAGATGCATTATGGAGTACATGTGGGTGCCATGTACACTTAGAGAAGGATCTATTGTAAGATAGATTTTAATAATAATGTTTATTATTATTAAATATTTGCATAATGTCAAAACAGATAATAAATATTACTGAATTACTGATTGTAATTTATTTATCTAAAACTAAAATCCAGGCCTTCTAGAATTTAAAAAAAATTCACTAACTATGGGATTGGTGATTTTTAAAATTCACTAGCCATGATTGAATATTCACTAGCCCTACAGTACTTCTGTATGTATATCAGGGGTTCTAGAATTAAAAAAACAAAACAAAAAACTTCCCATACTGACCAGTGGATAAATGTTTTACTGGTCATGATATTAAATTCACTTGCTAAATTAATAATGGTAAAAATAATCTGTAATCGCCAAACCTATTTCGCAATGCCTGGTAACTGAAGTCGGTGACTTAGAAATATAAAGTAGATCTATACCTTTATTATGGTTGGACCATCGGAGAAAGGAAGTGTCTTAGGGCCATAATGCCTTTAAAAGGTCATGGAAATTTGTGGAGTTTGATTGATAACTGAACCCTGTAAAAAGGTTATGGAAAGTCATGGAATCCAAATGGTTGATGACAAAGTACATACCATGAACCATGCAGACCGTGTAGATTTTGGTAACATGTTTTATTGTTTCTCTTCCTTAGCGGAATGCTTGGCAGTGGCTGCTGTGTGTTCTCCAAGTTCCCTATCAGAGAGACGATGTATTATCGCTTCAGCCTCAACGGGTTTGCTCACAAGATCTGGCATGGAGACTGGTATGCTGGGAAAGGGGTCGGTCTCTGTAAGATGGTCATCGATGGTCTTCATATCAATTTGTACTCCAGTGATGTGAGAATCAGTTTTATTACATACCTACATGTATTAAGTCTGTGGCCATCATATCAACTCATACTCCAGTCATATGAGAGTCAGTTAATTCCACACCTACATGTATTAACTCTGTGGTCTCTATATCAACGCACACTCCAGTCATATGAGAGTCAGTTAATTCCACACCTACATGTATTAAGTCTATGGTAATCATATCAACTCATACTCCAGTCATATGAGAGTCAGTTAATTCCACACCTACATATGGTCTTCTTGTGGTCTGTGGTCATCATATCAAGCTTGGTAGATACCTGGTACTGTGTAGGCACTGATCCAAGGGGTTGGTGCTAGGGGTGCACATCCCCCTGCCCTTGAATTTTATAGTGTTCCCAAAATACAGTTTTAAATGAATGTATACAACCAATATATCAAGGTCTGACAACCACTCTTTGTGAAGACGAGACTGATCCATTATGTTGCTTTTTTCAGTCCCCTAATGATCCAACCAGAGGGGCTGTAGGTTTTATCTTTGTCCCTCTGTCTGTCTGTCTGTCTGTCCTTCTGTTCCACATATAGTTTTCCGGACTTGTTTTTCAAGATATTTTAAAGCTGAAAATTTTAACATATAGCTTTATTATGTACTGTTAAGACCAAGTTTGACTTCCATAGCAATTTTTAAGATTTGAAATTGTGTTTTCCAGATTGGGTTTTTTACACAATGCCTCAAGATGTTGAGCTGAAATTTTGTATATAGCTTTACCATGTACGACTTTCATTTAAGCATTTTTCATATATTTATGGCTCATGAATTTAAGAGATTCAAAAATTTGTTGGGCATGGCATGGGACATGTATTGCTTTAGCAGTACTCTTAGAATGCTTGTTTTAAATGTAATTTTTGTGGGGCCATACATGTAAAAGGAGTGATGGAAAAGTATATACAGTAAAACTCATCTAAAGCGGACACACCGGCCTCGGTGGCGTCGTGGCAGGCCATCGGTCTACAGGCTGGTAGGTACTGGTTTCGGATCCCAGTAGAGGCATAGGATTTTTAATCCAGATACCGACTCCAAACCCTGAGTGAGTGCTCCGCAAGGCTCAATGGGTAGGTGTAAACCACTTGCACCGACCAGTGATCCATAACTGGTTCAACAAAGGCCATGGTTTGTGCTATCCTGCCTGTGGGAAGCGCAAATAAAAGATCCCTTGCTGCTAATCGGAAGAGTAGCCCATGTAGTGGCGACAGCTGGGTTTCCTCTCAAAATCTGTGTGGTCCTTAACCATATGTCTGATGCCATATAACCGTAAATAAAATGTGTTGAGTGCGTCATTAAATAAAACACTTCTTTCTATTAAAGCGGACACCCTCTGGACAAATAAAAGTAAAATGTCTGGTTTTAAGGTATCCTGTTTAGAGAAGTTAAATTCTGTCGTGATTTTTTAAAACAGGACTCTGCTAAATGTCCGGCTATGGGTGAATTCTGGTTTACAGAGGGTCTGATTCACTGTAATTTGAAAACGGTAAATAAAATTACATGTACATTCTTTTTGGATATTCCTAAGTTTGTTGAAGGTTAATACCACGGATGTTCTATCTAGTGGAAACATGGAACTTGTTTTTAGGGCCAAAACAAAAGTCATAGTTCTGAGCATTTTTCTTTTAATCCCACAGCCTGCTATCCTTTCTCTTCATTGACTTGCATCTTATTTCTAACTAATTTAGGCTGTTTATCATTTTATTATAAACCTTTAGAATTTGGTCACCTCACTGACTCATTGACTCACTGACTCTCTCTCTCTCCCCCCCCCCCCTCTCTCTCTCTCTCTCTCTCTCTCTCTCTCTCTCTCTCTCTCTCTCTCTCTCTCTCTCTCTCTCTCTCTCTCTCTCTCTCTCTCTCTCTCTCTCTCTCTCTCTCTCTCTCTCTCTCTCTCTCTCTGTGTGTGTGTGTGTGTGTCTATCTTTAAACTGAAAGTAATGGGGAAAAAAAAAAAAAAAGAGTTAATAGATGTACAATGTGTTACATTGGCTTATTAGTACTTAAATGGTTGGTTTAGAGTTATTTTGTGGATTGAAAATACTTCAAGACCTACAAGACCTGGGTATTGCCATTACTGGAAATGTTTTTTAATTGCTAACCACCTATTACATACATTTAACAAATGGTTTTAAGTTCAATGCATGTGTTAAAAATAGATTTGTTGGGAATTACGCAAGGACTATCTCTGTAAAAAATAAACAAAGTTGTCGCTGGGCTTTATAAACCCCCAATCGGATGAATACGGGTCAATGTTTTGTGTTATTTTTAATTCCTCAGACTCACACGAGATACAGCCGAAACTTCGATGAGTACGCAGCACACCGCGTTGCGCAGTCTTTTGAGATTAGTCAGTTCATAAAGCAGACGTCCGAGGCATGTGATCTCGTTATTCTTGCTGGTGATCTCAACTCTGAGCCGTCTGATCTCAACTACAAACTTATACTGACCAATGGGAATCTCAGAGACTGCTGGATTGATAAGGTTTGAAGGGAAAACTTCCATATTGGCTCGTGTACAGAGTGGGGATTTCGGGGTGTGTGTGTGGGGGGGGGGGGAATTGTGTGTGTGGGGGGGTCAACCCCCTCTCCCCTGATCAAAACAAATTTTAAAAATTGTAAAATATTTCTGGGGCAGCAAAATCTGAACACCATCAGAAACTTCGCTTGCCACAATTTAGATCCCCCTCCCCCTACATCCACCGCATAACTTCCTGCACACACACCTGGATATTGTTGCAACTCATTTGTATGTTGTTTGTCAAATACAGTTTGAATTAATCTGTATATAGTATTTAATTGTTCACTTTTTTTATTGTGAAGGAAGAAAGGAAGGAAATGTTTTATTTAACAATGCACTCAACACATTTTATTTACAGTTATATGGTGTCACACATGGTTAAGGACCACACATATATTGAGAGAGGAAACCTGCTGTCACCACTTCATGGGTTATTCTTTTCGATTAGCAGCAAGGGATCTTTTATATGCACCATCCCACAGACAGGATAGCACATACCATGGCCTTTAACATACCAGAAATAGCCCAGTGGGCCCACCAATGGGGATTGATCCCAGGCCAACCGCGCATCAAGTGAGCGCTGTACCACTGAGCTACGTCCTGCCCCTTTTTGATTGGGAGACTGGCCCATAGTGGATTGAGGTATATGTTTTGATTGGGAGACTGGCCCATAGTGGATTGAGGTATATGTTTTGATTGGGAGACTGGCCCATAGTGGATTGAGGTATATGTTTTGATTGGGAGACTGGCCCATAGTGGATTGAGGTATATGTTTTGTGTGTGTTGAATGGCTTCAGGGCTAGCGCTGTCGGTAGCCACTTTTACACAAAATGGCTAATAAAATTTGCAAGTGGCTAAATTTATGAAGTTGATAAGTTTGCAGCGCCCCCCCCCCCCCCCCCCCACTCCCCACCAGTGTTTCTTGTCATCTGAATATTTGTAATAGCCTCCAATAATTTTGTACGTCCAACAAAATAAATTTATATTATATTACGAAGTAAAATAACAAATAATTGTTACAATCATTAGCATATGACCACAGACACATTGGATATACAAACACTGGTATTCTAAACAAGAAAATGTATTTAATATGTAATTTTAATCGCCAGAAAAACTGTTAGTTGGAAACATGTTACAAACTCATAATAATCCCTTTAATGTGTATGTTCAGCAGTTTAGATGACTTGCTCTTAGTAGGTTTTGTCTCTGTCATTCTGTCTGTTTTGGTTTAAACAATATTTATTAGCAAATCAAATTTGGGATTGGCCAACAGGCAAGTGCCTATATTAAGGCCTCTCCCTACATTTAACAAATATACATGTTATACATCAAGATGGCTAGAGAATCTAAGGTAGATTGTTTTATAAAAAACTCATTGAATGCATTAGCTAATTCTTTGGGGTCTTCAATGACAGTGCCATCAACAAACAAGGGTATCACTGAATTACTAGAACCACGATTTTTTAAGTACGTATTAACAAGCTTCCACCAGTGTTTTGATCCAGTATCATCAGTGTTATTAATTTTGTTATCAAGTGTGTTAAAATAATCGTACTTAGATTTACGTACTTCCTTAATTACTAGATTTCTTATTTTCCTAAAGTTTGTCCAAGCTACTGGTGTGTTGAGAGTCTTAGCTTTATGGTGTAGCTTATGCCTTTGCCTGATTAATCTTCGAATGGTTCCATTCATAAAGGGTTTGTCATTTGGTCGTACTGTAACAGTTTTGAAAGGAATAAACGTTTTAGCCGCATTCAATAGAATGCTCGTTAAATTTGAAGTTATTGTATCAATCGACTCAGAATCAAAAATATTACCCCTAGTCAAAGTCTAAAATAAATGTTTTAAGACCACAAATATTGGCAGATGGGTAATCCCATAAAGTCCTCTGGATTGCCTTTCTTTTTTTTTTTTGGTAATTTGGGACCAATATAAAGTGCAACTGGGGAATGGTCGCTACAGAAAGGAGTTAGAACTTCAACAGTTTCAACATATAGTGGACAAGAGACAAATATTAAATCGAGAATACTTTTACTGTTTTGAGTAATTCGTGTAGGTTCTTTAATTAGTTGATACAACTGGAAGCGGGCACACAAATGATCAATTTTATGATGGCTGCGTTCGAAAATATTTGAATTAAAATCTCCGACAATAACAACCTTGTTTATTCGATCATCCATGCCACAACTAAATGATTCTTTAATTAGATTCCATGTGTGCATAAGACTAGATGGTGCACGATAAAAGTTAACAATTAAAATTTTACAATTATTATGATTTAGTTCCACCCATAGAGCTTCCAGACCAAGGATATCTATATCATCCCTATGTTTTGATATGATATTTTCTTTTACATAAATTGTTACACCGCCCCAAGTATTGTAAGTCCTGTCCTTATGGTATGGTTCTTTAAAGCCTTTAATTATAATTTCTTCATTCAAAATATTTGGGTTTAAGTGGGTTTCCATAACAGCAATCACGTCAAAATCACACAATTCCATTTCAGTAAGGTTCACTTTTGATACAAGACCATTTACATTCAGATGGACAACAGATAAACTAGCCGACACAGTAAGGGAAGGACCAGGATTTAGATGACATCCCCTGACAAAAATATCAGCAAGAAAACCAATAGTACACCTCGTTGCCCCAGAAATCTATAACTTAAAAAAATGTACAAACACAAAAAGTCAATGATCTGTTTACCACATCCAGTACTGTAGTACAGTCCTATTCTTGCCCAATAAATCGCTAAGTCAGTCGACATCGAACACCAAAATATAACACAATTTATTTGTGGGCAAGGTAGGAGGCACACAGAAACAGAATGGGGAAAATAAATATACAGTACAAAATACAACAGAATTAAACATATCGAAGATTTTGTTTGTTGTCCTATATCCAGCAGGTAAGCGATGCCCATTTTTTTACCAATACATTTAAATTTGGAATGTTATTAAAGTCAGCATTGAACATGATTTTAAATTTTAACCATTCAGGTAAAGGAAAGACAGTAGAGTAGCAGGTAGGACAGGAAAGAGAAGCAATAAACAATAGTAGAAGATCTAAGTGTGTAAACAAGGTCATGGAGAGGTACGGTTTGTAGCATTTGATTATAATCAGAATAATAACAACAAAGCAGAACACATACAGGTATTGCTCAAAACAACAAAACAACAAAAACAACAGCATATGCACACAAGTATTCAATTTCACCCAAGCAGCACCCACCCACCTGCCCCCTCTCAGTCACATATGGGGACAAAAATAGTGCACCAGTTTACTATGACAAGTTCAGGTATATAGGAGATACACTTTGGAAACACTAAAAAAACATTAGGAGATATACTAAAACAGTATAACCATTACAAAATAATAGGGGGTGGGGTACTTACTTAAGTACTTGGTCTGTTTTTCTGTCTGTCTGTCTGTCTCACATATAGTTTATTGGACATTTTTTTCATGATTCCGCATAATATTGCATATAGCTTTATCATGTACTGTTACAGATCAAATTTGAATTTCATAGTGAGTTATGCATTTTTAAAGGGACACTAGTTGTTAACCATTACGGCATTGTTTTTCGCTATTAAACCCATTTTCTCACAAATAAAATTGCACTTTACTTATATTTTATTATTTAGAATATACATTTCCATTCACCTGAAGTGTTTTTTGGTAATCCTGGTAATCCTGGTGTTTGTAATACCACAAAATGCATTTTTCGTATTTCTTAAAAATGCGTCTGAGAAAAATACGTTGAGCAGACAAAGTCTAATCTATTTTTAGAGGGGATCTTCCCATTTCAACGTCACAGACGTTGGTATACCACGTGACCGTTATCATTTTGGTTCGGTTTGTTTTCTCGTGCACGGTTCGCGCAATCAACATCCGATTTGTTGTCGTTTGCTTGTTGTTCATTTGTGAGGTTTTTCTTCGCAGTTTGTGAACATTTTCATTAACAATAAAGTTCAGACAAGTAAATATCTCAATACAAAGCGTTACAAACCTACAAACCTTTAAAACCAATTATTTTCCTAAGTCTTACGATATGTGGAGAGAGGATACAACCTTGGGGGATGGGGGTGGAGGGCACAAGCTATATTGTTACCTTTATTTAAATAGAGTAGGAATAAAAAATCCTTACATTTTCGTCCTGGGGAGGAGAAGTGCCTCCCCACCTCTGGTTCCTACAGACCGTACTGCCACTACCACTACCACTACCACTACCACTACTACTACCAACAATAATAAATGGTGCATCTAATTGCTAATAACAATAGGTTAGCCACTAGTACCCAGTGCTGAATAGCAAATGTAGGCTAATTACGGTTTATATATAAAATTTATTATTTCAAACACTGTAGTATAGTCAACATGGTCAGTGACGGACTATCATTGTCGTCTTATTCCGATTCAAGTATCATGATTGCTGCAGCAGCCACTTCCTCAACAGAAGCAACCATGTTGGTAAAGTAACTTCCTGTTCCAAACTTATTCCTTTCACTGTCCAGGACAGAACAGTTGGAACGTGCCCAGGAGAGGTGAAAGGAACGCACCCCAAGTCTGTGTACACTCTGAGAAATTTGTCGTGACATAGGCATTTCTGTGCTTTGAGCGACATCTACCGGTGACATCAGAATACTAACTTTCAAAATTATTTCAAGTAATTGGGTCATGGGGATTCCCATGGTATTTATCGATAAATAATCTGCTTTTTCACTCTATTTTATAAAAACATGATCTAAGTGTGTTGGGTCCAGGTCTTTTGTCCCCCCGGACATTTGCCCCTATGACATTTGCCCCCCCGGACATTTGCCCTTTTGCTTAATGAAAATCCGGTCATTTGCCCCCCCACCTTAATTTTTTTTTTATTGTGTAAATTATTCAATATTTTTCTTAAATATTGCAACTGAGATACATGAAGGCATGAATATGTATGTGGCTTCCTTCCATTTATTATGGAAATAAATTAACGAATTACGAAAAATATTTCTAGAATCACACACACGCACCTATCATTGCCAGTGAGCTTTGTTTACAATAACATCAAATATCTGAAAATCATCTAATCTACTTGATAGTCATGGCCTCCAAAACTACGGCTTTGATCAAAAGACTAAATGTGGCATTGTGTATATAGGCAGAATAGGATGCATTTAATAATCTCGCATCTGATTAATCTATGATTACAAAATTCCCTATAGAACTTGGGAGTCCCAGTCAAATATTTAAAAAACTCACTAATCTCTTCAACTTAGAATCACACACACACACATATCATTACCAGTGAGCTTTGTTTATAATAACATCAAATATCTGTTTTCTTAATTACCACCGATGTTAATTGACAGTTCCGATCGGTATTGTCAAGTGAAAATCATTTAATCTACTTGATAGTCATGGCCTCCATAACTACAGCTTTGATCAAAAGACTAAATGTGGCATTGTGTATATAGGCAGAATAGGATTAGGTGTGATTAATAAGCATGAAAGGATGCATTTAATAATATGATTAATCTAGGATGACAAAATTCCCTATATAACTTGGGGTCCCAGTCAGATATTAAAAAATCACTAATCTCTTCAACATGGAAATGATAACTAGTAATAGAGGTTGTCATGGGGAACTCCTGGCCAGTTTCCTTTTTTATTGTAAAAAATATACTAAGGAAAGAAATATTCTTAAAATAATAATAGATAAATGTAAAATTAAATTTAATCCGGTTAAAATATTTAACCCGCCCCCCGCTCTCAAACAGGAGGTGGAACGGGCTATTTTAAACTTTGTAAAAGATACTAAAATAAATATATAACAAGTAGCTGGCACATAAATTGGTAACCAAGTAAATTTGGTCGAGGGCGGTCCGAGGACTATAAATCTATACTCAATCAGGAGCCTGCTTAACTTCTAAACTCACCTTACAGCGGCGGACAGTTGGCTGGTGGCAAACCTTGTCCACGGTGGTAACGGCGCTGGCCTTACCCTCCCGTGGACAAACCGAATAACTTCCACTAGTTATATAATATTTTAACTCTTTTTAACTATAAATGTTTATTTCTTTTTAATTAATTATATTAATAAATCTCTCTTTCCTTTTAAACAATTTTAGAAACACCGAACAGCCTATACACAATAATCTTCATTCACATGTTGGCGATTGGCTGGAGAGTTGTAACATCCACATTCCTTTCTTTCTTTTTTGTCCAGGGAGGGAGTCGAAATCCAGCCAATCGCAGCTGCTCAATTTCCGCCTGTTGTTTCTTAACACTGGCTTTCTTTTATTTCAAACGGCTCCGACTAGGGATCGAGATTCAGCCAATCGCAACGCACCCTTCCATACTGAGTGTCGAATATCGATCCGGTTCACTTCTAACACACACTGTGTATTCTTTCTTCTGTCTTAACTGCTGAATGCCGTTCACGAGTGTTCCCGAGGTGCCATTCGGTGATATCCGGAGAGCCGGGTCTTGCCGTGGGTAGCCTTGGGACATTATCTTGTCCGGTATTCTTTACTACTTCCCACATTTCAACCGTATGGAAACTTTCGCTTTACTTCTCTTCTTTCTCTGCTGGCCGCTGCTAGCACGTCTACTCTTTACTGTTATCTTTACTGGAATGATTAATTATTGGGTGCTGGGGCGATTGGCTTTCTGGGCCCGGGTTCTGACCAATTAGAACCCGGTCCCGTTATAAATGTTTTCTATTTGGTCCGCGCTTATAGCTGGCCAAAAAGTGTAATCTGAACCTAGTGTGAGAGTGGTTGCGTGAATGTTGTTTTTCCGCCTTGACTTGGCGGCGCGGACACCTGGCAGTGTCTGCGCCGCCCTTCATGGGCGGAATATATGGCTGTGTGTGAATGTGTTTTAGTTTTTAACTAAGTATGGTATAGTTATTATATTTTTAATTAATTGTTATAATAAATTTAGTTATTATTGTTAAATTTTTCCTCTTAGCATTTTAAAATATTATTATTTTAATTTACATGTACCCGTTCTTTTTAATTATCAAACAGGTTTTAAACGGTATTAATTTGATCGGTCAATTGTATATATACAAATAAAAAAACCTGATCGGTACTCGGAGCCACCCACTTAACGAATAAGTGGTTACTTGGGTGACACCGAGGATTATATAGCAATGACATTTGTCATCCGTTTAGGTGGCGCACCCCTCGGGGTGTAGAGCTCATGAATGCTTGAGGAGAACGGCGAGGGCACCTCACTCCAAGAACTGGATCAATCCACTTGTCAATCATCAACAACAACGACATCTTATACGTTTCACAACCACACCAGACGGCAGCTCGCGGGTTTATTCTCATATATCATTATACTCACACCACTCATCTCATCTAAATACGGCCCATCTGTGTTCTATGGATAACCTGGGGGGGGGGGGGTGGGATGGGGGGGGACGCCGTGGTAGGGTGCATATTTGGGTGCGATAGGGCGTTGGCGGTTTGGGCCGGTAGGGATGCCTGTTAGGAGGCCTCCCCCCCCCGGAACGCCCCCCCATGGAAATCCGGATTTACCTTATTGGGCCCCCGCCTGTTGGAGCGCCGGACTGCTCGGTGATGCTGGGTTCCCCCCTTTGCGAATCCTTTTTCCTCTAGGGCTAAAAGTTAAATAATAAAAAAAATAAAAAATATATATATATATATATAATATATATATATGTATAAATATTATTATTAAATATATAAGTATAGTATATATTATTTTTGAACTGCCCGATTGAAAATTTAATTATAATTATGCACCTACTAATTATATTATAAAATAATAGAATGTTATAGGTTTAATTTTAATTATGGTGCTCTTATATTAATATAATAAATAAACATATGTAATGATAGACCCCAAATTATTTTTAATTTTGGCTCCTTTTTTAAGTGGTCCTACCACACTATTAAAAATTGTCACCCTCATCTCTCTCACACACTCCCCCCCCCCCCCCCCCCCCCCCCCCCCCCCCCCCCGCCCCGGAGTCGGTCACTGGCGAAGTCAGAGGCTGAATCCGGGGTGGGCGTGCCTGAACCTTAGTGGATAGGGGCACGCAAAATGAGTTGCCAGTTCCAGTTCCTGGCCAGCTTACCTCAGACACCACACTTTTCCCAACTATTGATGTTCGCGCAGCACTAGGGAACACTGATGCTCTCAAACGTACTCTACGTCGCCAGAAGGCGAAACATCATCCCAAGAACCCTTCTTCCACTGCTAACCTGACCATAGACGACGAGTGGACTACAATTGGGGGAGATAATCCCAGGCCGTTTCTATTCTATGACAACGGCGCCGACAGCAGGAGTTGCATGCTCGTGTTTGGTTCAGACACAGCTCTACAACACCTTGCCAAAGCAGACATCTGGATGATGGATGGAACATTCGAGTGGCTCCTCATATCTTTGCGCAGTTGTATGTGATACGTGCTCCACTCGACGACGGATCAGTGAGTTGTGTATATGCCTTACTCAGTGATAAGTCTGAGGCCACATACCAGGAACTACTCACTGCAGTGATTGATCGGTGTGAGGAGCATCAACCTGATCCGACCGATGTACATGAGGTGACTATGAATGGTGGCTCCCGAACAAACAATATGTGTGAAGCATGGAATCGGTGGTTCAGTACCCTTGTGGGCCATGCTCATCCTACAATATGGACTCTAATTGAATGTCTGCGCAAGGACTTTTCCACTGTAGAGGGAATACTGCGACTGAGTGATATTGGCCAGCCCCCCAAGAAGAGAGTACGTCGCCACACCAAACAGCTACAGGAGCGGTTGGTCACCATGTGTAACCAGTATGTTGCTGGTGATAAGTGTCTGCAAACCACACTGAAGGGCATAGGCCATTGTATCAGACTGAAGTGAAAACCACCCTGAAGGGCATAGGCCATTGTGAAAAAGTGCTTTGTAATTATGTCATGTAGTATTGAATAAAATATTGTTTTATTTAATAATATGTTTGTTAGGGCAAAGTCCGGGCAGCATGTCCCGGGGGGTGAGGGGGGGGAGCAATGTGGGTGGTGTGTTTCGTATCTGGGCAAATGGGGGGGGGAGCAAATGTCCGGGGGGGGGGGGGGGGGGGGGGGGGGGGGGGGGGGCAAATGTCCTAGGGGGCAAATGACCACAAGCCAAGTGTGTTACAGTTTTGTAGATTAACCAAATTAGAATTAATTTTCACGGACTGAAACTAGGGCGTGCGACAGAGAGGGGTTGGACGTAGCCCAGTGGTAAAGTGCTTGCTTGATGCGGTCGGTCTGGGATCGATCCCTGTTGGTGGGCCCATTGGGCTATTTCTCGTTCCAGCCAGTGCATAACAACTGGTATATCAAAGGCCATGGTATGTACTACCCTGTCTGTGGGATGATGCATATAAAAGATACCTGGCTGCTAATCGAAAAGAGTAGTCCATGAAGTGGTGATAGCAGGTTTCCTCTCTCAATCTGTGTGGTCCTTGACCATATGTCTGATGCCATATAACCATAAATAAAATGTGTTGAGTGTGTCGTTAAATAAAACTTTTATTTTTTAACAGAGTTATGGCCCTTGAACATAGGCAATATGAAAATGTGTTGGGCCCAGTACAGGACGTGTATTGCTTTAGCAGTACTCTCAGAATGTTTATTTTAATTGTTTATCAGGAAATGACATATAGTGATGCGGCTGGTAACACCTGTGCTTTGCCCTACAACAATTACACGAGTGCTGCAGATAAGAAGGAGTATCCTTTTGGCAAGCGGATAGATTACATCATGTACAGAGCTAATCCAGGTAAGTTGAGCTAATCCAAATGACAGATGAGTCTAGCTAATCCAGGTGAGTTGAGCTAATCCAAATGACAGATGAGTCGAGCTAATCCAGGTAAGTTGAGCTAATCCAAATGACAGATGAGTCGAGCTAATCCAAATGACAGTCAAGTCAAGTTAATTCAGGTTTGTCCAGGGGAGTCGAGCTAATCCAGTGAGTCGAGCTCATCAAAGTGGGTTGAGCAAATCCAGGTAAGTTGATCTAATCAAGGCGGGTTGAGCTAATCCAGGTATGTTTAAGGAAATCCATGTGAGTCAATCTAATCAAGGTGGGTTGAGAACAGAACAGAACTTTATTACACTCAGGCCAAATTTATGCAACGGCGTAAGAGGAACATACATATTCTGATTTGGACAAGATGGTTAACAGGAGGATACAAATAATAGGAATACATTGCTTGGTACATATATGAATACAAATACAGTACAAGACATTACATTATTAAGATATGTGTATTAATAATATAAATACATGATATTACATTATAGAAATATGTGTATTAACAATATAGATGCATTCCGCGATGTAACAGAGTAGAGGTATATTGCAAAATATAATTATTCAGAAAATTTCGGTTACAACTGTAATTTACAATTCTTGATATTACAGTATATAGATATAAATAAAATAAATAATAATACAATGTAATAATAAAAATTAAATTTTTATAAAATAACAATAAGACATAAATTAATGTAATATGATTTAAAATATATCAAGTATAGTTGTATGTTGAAGTTTAGTTTCATTAACTGGTTAATGTATGGTAATTTTGGTTGTTGGGTATTGTTGTTGTTATGGGCGTTTAAATACTTGAAAAATTATATTCATGAATTTAGCTAATTTTTTTTAGTGTGCTTAATCTTTTACTGCTCATAAGTTCTCTAAATTTATATATATTTGGTCATATATAATAATATGGATGTAAACATTCTTTGTTTTGTTTTTGTTTTGAGATATTTTATTGATAAAAAAAGAATCAAAAGGATAAGAATCAAAAGGATTGCACAACAGGCAGAGCCTATATAAGTGCTCTCCTAAACAAGATGGACATCAGACAATATTCATAATCATATAAAAAAAACATAATAATGTCAATGGCATAAAATATTTAACATAATTAATATTTTTTAATATATAGTAATAAAAGGTAGATAGAATAGAAATGGGATAGTCAAAAAAAATATATGATAGTAATGATCCTATTGTTGGAGCTAACCTTATATAGGGCAGTAAAATCAGAATAATAAGTTAGTTCTACTCGAATCTCTTACTTTCAGCTATATATTTATGTACTGCGTTAAAAATTAAATTGTTTTCTTCAATTGGTAGGTTTATTGACCCAGATAGTAGTAGATCAATGTCTAAGATATCAAGGTAATTCCGTAACGATGCAAATAAATATCTTTGTCTGATGAACAGAGGGCAGACATAAAAATAATGAAAATTATCTTCACAGTTATCTCCACATGCACAGCTTGGGCTATCAGAAAGATGGCTTAAAAATAAATGATAGATTAAGTTACTAGCATAGTTACGAAGCTGACAATGGATAATGTTACATTTATGATTTCCATAAAGATAGAGAGTAGATGAAGGATTGGGATTTCGCTTTTTTATTAATTTTTTATAGGTACACGGACATGGTTCATTTTGAGTTAAACTGTCAAGATCATCCCATAACTCCAAAGTATTAGAAATAAAGCTGTTTTTATATGAATTATTGAAAAAACTACATACATGATGACATTCGTCTCCTATGTCGTTTTCATCACAAATAGTACAAAGTCTATCTTCTAATAGAACTGTATTCCAACATCCAGTCTCAACAGGTAAATAATGGTTAGAAGTCCTAAATTTTATCATAACAGTCAATAATTTTTCCGGAATAATATTAAGATAATTTTCTAAATTTAATTGGTCTTTGAAATATTTGTAGGTTTTACCTCTCGATGATTCTGAAATATTATTTTTCCATGTTTGTAAATACTGGTCGTTTTGTCCTATGCTAATTTGTTGTGATAGCTATTTTACCGATAGAAAGGTTTGTGATAGCCATATATTACTAATTCCTAGATGATCTAAAATCAAGACAAGTTGAGCTAATCCAGGTATGTTTGAGCTAATCCAGGTGAGTCAAGCTAATCCTGGTTTGTCAAGCTAATTAATATGAGTATGATTCAATCTTAGTCAGGTGAGTTATTCTCTATATATATCATTTTGATTAATTTGGATGCCCTAGCCCTATCATCAGCTCCAATGGTCCTCGGACATTAGAAAAGGATATCAAGTGAAAAGTTGTATAGCATTTTATATATGTGGTGAACCGTTACATACAAAAATTTAAAGTTGCAAACTTCAGGGTGACCAGAACTTTATGCATGTGTTACAAAAATCGGTTACCTAGATAAACAGTCATGTGAATCAGTTCCCATTCACCTAAAATATTGAAATTTTATCCCCTATATCTCTTTAATGAGTTGTAATTTGTTGATTCAGGTGTGAAAGTCTTTGTTGAAGAGGCCTCAGTGATAATGGGTCGCATTCTCGGAACACCGTTCCACTACTCGAAGCACGAGTCTTTGAAGGCTGTACTCAGAATAGAGCAATTTTCAGATGTCGTCTGTAAGTTTTCACTGGTATCGGGAGTCCGTTTAACACTGAATTGTAGTATTTCTCAATTAGGGTTTGTCCAGTAAATTTTGTGCGCTGATGATAATGGATGATGATTATAATGGATGATGATGATGATAATGGATGATGATGATATGATGATGATGATGGTGATAGTGGTGGTGCTGGTTTTCGTGGTGCTGATGGTGGTGGTGGTGGTGGTGAGTTTGGTGATGATGGTTTTGGTGGTGGTGGTGAGTTTGGTGGCAGTTACATAGAGGTGCCAACACCAGGCAGGGCCACCCATATTGGTGCCGACAATACTGAATAGTTATATCAATATTAATGTGTTAGTATCTAATACTTATCATTTTTAATAATTTTATCCTGTTTTTCAGATCCTGTTGATGATCAGTATTCAGAGAGAAACAAACATCTTCTGGAAGCATTTGAATTGATTAACAATGGCCTACAACAGTCCAGGCTATCCGGGGATTGTTATCTGTTTCAATCACTGTTACAATCATTTCTCATGATCACTTTCGTTATCATGATACAGAATGAGCCCCAGGTGCCCCCCTTCTTCCAGATTATAAATTATGGGTGGACATTGATCACAGCGTTCTACTTCTGGACCGGTGCTGTGGTTATGAAAACAGACGAGAATAGTTTTCTTGGTATTAAGTTAGATATTGCTAATGCAATTGCAAATTAAAATTCAGTGATTAAATAAAACCCAATGAAACCACCAGACAAGATAAATGAGAACCCTTTGGAATGGCAGAGTAAGCAACATCTTCAAAAAACAGTAAGTGTTGAATTTATCGACCTTGGCATATAGCAGACCAAATCGAACAAAAGATTTTTCCAATTCAGGTTTCTTCTCTTATTTATTCTACTTTTCCTGCTCAGCCAAACAGAAGCTGGCGGAGATCCCAAGAAGTACTACGTCCTCCTGTTTGTAAAGTTGGGCCTGACACTGCTTTTGGTTTTCTGCTTCTGGACTGGGGTCATGGTCATGAGAACAGACACATTTAATTTTCTGGGTTTTGTTATTAAATATTGCCAATGTCATTAAAAATTTAAAGATTAAAATTCTGTGATTAATTTTTAAAAACCCCCAAACAAGACTGAAAGACAAATTCAACTGACATTTGTGTTAAAACATGTTACATGGTAACTGATTTAGTTTCAGCTGACACCAAAACTGAAGGAATACAGTGTGGAAACTGCATCTGTTTCCGCTCTACTGTGGGTTCATACTGCTGCAGAATGTTTGCTTAAAAACTGCACAGAGAATACAAAGTACATTTATATTCAAGTGTTCAAATTGAATTGTGGATAGTTTGTGTGTGTGCATGAAATTTTTTTCAATGCATATTTCGGGGGAGCATGGCTTAAACCCCTTATAAAAATCATTTGCCACAGTCTAGCCCTCGCCCCATACCAAAATTCATGCACACGTGCCTTAACACACCATATTTAGTAAAAATACACATACATCTGTTTTTTTACGTCATTTCCATGACCTGTTATATGTAATGATGTCTCAATTGACATAACTTCTTCTAATCAGAATAAAGTAAATCGTACAACAGCGGGAAGTTTGTAACTATATATATATATATATATATATAATAAATATATATATCTTATGTATTTAGTGTGTGGACGAAGCGTACACACATATTTAGTCCAAGGACGAAATATTAGGTAAATAACTCAAAAATATCTAGAAAACAAATGTTGCTGAATGATTTTTGATAGTTTATGCACTGTCCAAAGTCATCAGTAGCCTCATACATACAGTGTTTGTTATATAACCGACAGGGACTACTCACGCAAGGTATCCACCACTCGATGAATACGAGAATCCTCTGGAAGTCAGTATGTGACCCAAAAACTGTTGTAGCAGAACGCACTTTAGTGGCAAAACAAATGTATACAATCGTCAGTACATTCACACCTCCCTCACCCCCTCCACGCCTAGGAATATAGGAACTTAAGATTGAAAAGGGCCACTATTTGACACACTTTGAAGGTTATTTGACACTTTGAAACCTTCCCTGCCTGAGACTAAAGGAAATTGCATTGCAAACGAAAGCGATCCCACTGTGGGAGCCTGTGGTCCGAAGAGGACTATAGTTTTCACCTCCATCCTTCTGTCTTGTGTTTGTCCGTCTGTTCTACATATAGTTTTCCGGATGTTTTTTTTTCACAATGCCTTGAGATACTGAGCAGAATTTTTTGTATAGCTTTATAATGTACTGTTACAGATCAAGTTAGATTTTCCTACGATTTACCAATTTTTTCAGAGATATGACTTGGACTTGGGAGATTGGAAATTTGTTTTCTGGATGGGTTTTTTTTCTCCCACAATGCCTTGAGATATTGAGCAGACATTTTGTGTATAACTTTATAATGTACTGTTACAGATCAAGTTTGACTTTCCTGGCGATTTATCCATTTTTGCAGAGATATAACTCTTGAATTTAGGATATACGAAATTTGTCTGGGCCCTGTAGAAGACATGCATTGCTTTAGTAGAGCTCTCAGAATGCTTGTTTTAATTGTTTCTAAACTATAACTATGTATATTTTATAACTGGAAATTGATATATTGAGATGTCTAAATATATTAATAGTAACTATTAATATACCGATGTAATAGATAAGTATTTCGATACATTTAACAGATCAATTAACTACTAAATATAAATATAACAAAAACCTATCTTTTTTTAGCGTTACGCATTTTATTTACATTTATTCTTTTATAAGTATTTTTGTTATTTTGACAAGTAGGTAGTGCCTGTAGTATTATGCAGGCGTTTAATGAAGGCAGATCATGTTGAACATGTGAACAATTATATTTGAATTATGAATTTATATATATATATATGATTGAATGTTTTATGTGTATTTTTACTATATAAACCTATGGTATTTATTATTGTCTATTGTCTTTACAGAGTCGTTTTTCTTATCCTTGTCAGGCCCGTAGGAACCGAAGTGTGGTGTGTGTGTGGGGTGTGGGGTGTGTGTGTGTGTGTCACGTGCCTTGTGTGCCTTTTTTAAAAAAACATTTCTTTTGCCATTGTAACCAAAACCTGATACAGAGTTTGTACCCGAGCCGTCAGTGCCCCTCCCCCCTCCCACTCCCAAAGCCGTTCCTACGGGCCTGCTTGTACATATGTGTGGTGTATGCGCATAGGCGTACGGGTTCTCATTTTTGTAGGGGGCTGGCTTTTGCCCGAAAATGCCCTAATCTGGATAACAACTGGATATTTGTTCATAATAGCATTACTACCAAACAGCTATATAGGGTTGCAAATGAATCACTACGCATTTTTGCATGGATTACAACTAATTTTGAGGGGGAGAATGATGGAAATACATAGTAAAAAGGTCTCAGGTTAGCACATTTTGCCCGAATATTTCTCAGATTTTTGGCCGAATTCGAGATTTTGCTCCAAAACTAGGAGGGGCGGAACGTAGCCCAGTGGTAAAGCGCTCGCTTGATGCGCGGTCGGTTTGGGATCGATCCCCGTCAGTGGGTCCATTGGACTATTTCTCGCTCCAGCCAGTGCACCACGACTGGTAAATCAAAGGCCTTGGTATGTGCTATCCTGTCTATGGGGTGGTGCATATAAAATATCCCTTGCTGCTACTCGAAAAGAGTAGTTAATGAAGTGGCGACAGCGGGTTTCCTCCCTCAATATTTGTGTGGTCCATAACCATATGTCCGACGCCATATGACCGTAATTAAAATGTACTGAGTGCGTCGTTAAATAAAACATTTCCTTCCTTCCAAAACTAGGAGACAGTTGACCCCCTTGACCCCCTGGACCCCCTGTCTCGTACGCCTGTATGTATGCGGAAGTTCAGTCTGTGTCACGCATGCGAATAAACTTTAAACCCTTTCTGTGACTTGTGTTGTCTTTGACAAAACATACTATCGTTATAATGGTAAAAGAAATTTATGCAATCGTGTCAAAACATTCACATCCCCCTCACCCTCCCGCCCAGGAATTAAAGCAAATTATATTGAAATCGACCATGATTCCGTACACTATGACGCCTTCCCCTGCCTAGAAACAAAGCAAATTACATTGAAATCGACCATGATTCCGTACACTATGACACCTTCCCCTGCCTAGAAACAAAGCAAATTACAATGAAATCGACCACGATTCCGTACACTGACACCTTCCCCTGCCTAGAAACAAAGCAAATTACATTGAAATCGACCACGATTCCGTACACTATGACACCTTCCCCTGCCTAGAAACAAAGCCTTTTTTTTTAAAAACCGACCATAACCTTTAAGGAGAAACGTGATTATATTAACTGTTCTATATTAACGGTATTCCCATTTAGATTACTTAAAGGGACATTCCTAAGTTTGCTGTATTTTTAAAGATGTTATAGACTAACAGATACTTTTTAATGATTGTAATTACATATAAAAGACATTTTTCTGCATAATATATTCGTGGCTGTATATTATATGTGTTTCTAATCGTTCTAATATTTGTACTAGGTTAAATTTCATTTTATTTGCTAAAATGTATTTTATTCATACGTACGAAATTATTTGAAGACGCAATCCAGATTGGGCTTCTTTAAGACAACCAGAAACACATTAAATATACAGACACTGATATTCTAAACAAGAAAATATATTTAATGTCTAAGTTTAATCGTAGAAATATTTTATTTGTCGGAAACATCTTAAAATGTAGCAAACTCAGGAATGTCCCTTTAAATAATAAAAAATATTCCAGAGACTTTAGCTTTAAATAATTTGGACCCCTCCCCCCCCCCCCCCCCCCCCCCCCCCCCCCCCCCTTTCAGAAAGCCTGCATGCGCGCCTGCATGTAGAATATGAAGTTTATTGTTTTATTCTCATACCAACCATTGCCCAACAAATCTTAGATCAATGTTTATTCTGTGAGGAGAGAAACTACGCTTGTTACGTCTAAACAGTGTGTGACGTCATTTGTTATTATAACATATTGGCAATATTGAGTTTAGGGTATAGGGCTCGATGTCGTGTAAGATATGGAGTCGATTGTTTTATTATCGTCCAATAGGATATAGTAGGATATAAAATCAATGGTTTAATCCTTGTCCCAACCAGTGCCCAACGATTCACAGATCGTTGTTTATGCTGTGGGGAGTCGAACGTCTCATCCAACCGTCAAACGTTTGGCGTCATTTGTCATTGTAACATACTGGTAATATTGAGTTTATTAGTGTATGGGGCGCTATATCGTATATTATATATTATAGTATTGGATATTAAGTTGACGGTTTTATTCTTATCCTATCCAGTGCCCAACCATTCTTAGATCGTTGCTTTAGCTGTGGGGATCCACAATTCCATGCCTGATTTGTTTTTTATTTAAAAAGAATGGAAATATTGACTTTAGTTCATAGAGCACTATGTCGTGTAAGATTTTACGTCTATGACTTTATGCTAGTCCCAACCAATGTCTAACGATTCTTAGATCGTTGTTTATGCTGTGGGGAGCCAAACGTCGATTGCCTCTAACAATTGCGTGACGTCATTTTTCATTGTAACATAATAGCAATATTGAACTTAAATGGTATAGCTTGATGTCGTGTATGATATGAAGTCCGTTCTTTTGATCCCATCCAAACCAGTACCGAACGATTTTCAGATCGTTGTTTATACTGTGGGGAGAAAACTTTGCTTCTACGCGTCGAAGGTAGCAGTATACAGTTAGCTCCCTTGTATATCCGGAAGAAGTTCGTTTGTTGGGTTTTGCATAGATCCACGTCTGAAGGCTAATTATTTGGAAAAGGAAGTAAATTCTTAAGCTTAGTTATAGCCAAGGAGTTGTTTTTAAAATTTACAGTTGTTTTTTTTCACCAGCAGTGCAAACGGTTTAGCTGTAATGAGATATGGTATTCATGAACCGGGTTTTCCTTGTGGCAAAAGTCACAAGTGGGGCGCGATCAATTTGTAGCAGCCACCATTGATTTAAAAAAAAACCCACTTTATCTAACAACTGTGAATGTTTTTAGCACCTTGTAATTCAGCTGATTCCATTTCAATTGCCATTTCCAGTCATTTTGACTTTGTACAAGCATTACATGATGATCTGAAAACCCCCCAAAACAAAACTGAATTAGGGTGCTTGGACACAACCACAGCAAACTCAGGAATGTCCATTTAAAAAGACATCAGATGCCACAAGAGCACTTCATAATAAACATTGTGAGTGTTTATTTGTTCTAATAGGGTGTTGTGTTAGTTAATGTTGATGGTAAATTTGATATATCATAAAAGTATCAATTTCTGCAAAAACTTAACATGGCTCGTTTGTTTCCGTTTCAATATTGTTTTAGATGGCTGAACATGGGAGCCTTTAAATGGTTGGAAATTCCTTCTGACACAGTTTCCAGCCATTTCTAGGTATGATTTTGGCAAATGTCCCAATAGATGACGAGGTAAAGCTAAAATCTACAAATTTTGAGCTCGACCCAAAATCGGTGATATTTTGACCTCTGATTACTTACTTTTGTGGTTCATTTGCATATTATGATATGTAATCGTTAGAGAGCTTCAAAACACACATTTTGAGTGGTGAATTGCTATGATAGGGTGATTCTAACGAAAGTTATTCCAAATTAAGTTTTCCCTACCTCAAACATTTGCTTCGGAGTTTTTTCTGCACACTATTCAGTTTTTAGTGTGAAAATTACAGAAAGCTACTCGATACGGAAGGCTATGACCTTATTTTATTATCTACATGCATAGACCCATACACCCCCCCCCCCCCAAAAAAAAAAAAAAAAAAAAAAAAAAAAAAAAAAAAAAAAAAAAAAAAAAAAACCAAAAAACCTATGAGCCTTTGTCCCTCTGGGTGATACCAAATTCTGGTCTGGCCCATGGAATATAATATACTAATTGAAACAAAGTTCTTGATTTGTTCGTCTCAGCAGTATTTAATGATAACATACCTCATTTTAAACAGAAGGAGAAAGAAGGACACGCTATATAGGACAGTAGCTGAGGTAAAGAGTTATGATCTCGATAGCAGTGTGTCTTTGTGTTAGGTTGTTAAGAGCCCGACATATGAGTCATTTTTCTTGATAAACATTTTACTTCCCTGTCAGTAAGGTCAAGTTTATTTTGTTTAACGATACTACTAGAGCATGCCGATTTATGAACTATTTACCTATTGGATAAATCAGTCTCATTAATATTAATAGATGACAAAACCAGTCAGTAAATTTACTGTAATTAGTAAACATTGTATCTGTTTACTTCTTCTTTTTTTTAACCAAAGAGCCAGAAAAATAGAAACTGAAAATACAGAAAAAACAACTAAAGTTTTACCACCTTTTACAGGCGCGGATCCTCGGGAAGGAGGGGGGAGACGTTCGGGCAAAATGAGCTAGTCTGAAAACTATCACAATGTATTTCTATTGTTCTGCTGATAGAATAGTAATAGTATCCGTGTAAAAATGCACCATGATTCGTTTGAAACTCTATATAACTGTTTGTTAGTAATGCAAATATGAATAAACGTTGCTATCCAGATTGGAACATTTTAATTTAATTAGGCAAACTTGGTCTGCACCCACCACCCACCCCACCCTTCCACCACCCAAGAGAGAGGGAGAGAGAGTGAGTGAGTGAGGGGAATGAATGAATGAGGTTAGTTCCATCTAAAAAGGATTTTAAAAATTTCTCATTGTGGCTATATTTTAGTATATATCTAAAACAATATTCCGTCCCAACCAGTGCCCCACATTTGGTATATCAAAGACCGTAGTATGTACTGTCCTGTCAGTGGGAAAGAGATCCCTTGCTCCTACTGGAAACATGCAGCGCGTTTCTTTTAACTAAATAGTGTTATAATGACCCAATATGGGACTCGGTTTCCAAGTGACACAAGCTTTCCTTTGCGGTTTTCCTTATTGACATAATGCATAGCAATGATCAAAAGGTTATTACTTGAGGCATGTTCAGAAGGGCGAACGATCACGGTCGCTTGCTATACTGGTTTTTACACCGAACGTTAATTAAATGTGATGTGACAGAAGACGACAATACCAGTCAAATTGTTCGCGAGCGCTCGGCCTTCTGAATGTCCACCCTCCATCCCCCCCCCCCCCCCCCCACACACACACTGCTGCCACACAATATAATACTCCTCGACTGAAATTTTGAATGTGATGTATATGCACCAATGGCTTTCCAGGAAGTGCCTGAACTAAACTACGATAGTTTTTCTCCTTCCTTGAATCGATATATTTGTTCCCAGTATAAATCGCAATCAGCTGCGGGACGTAGCTCAGTGGTAAAGCGCTCGCTTGAAGCGCTGTCGGTTTGGGACCAATCTCTGTCGGTGCGCCCAGTGGACTATTTCTCTTTCCAGCTAGTGCACCACGACTGGTATGTCAAAGGCCGTGGTATGTCCTATCTAAAATTATATGTCGAAATTGCCACCCAATAGCCGATGATTAATAAATCAATGTGCTCTAGTGGTGTCGTTAAATAAAACAAACTTTTTAAATCGCTATCAAAAATAGCTGCAAGTTGGACAGTCCATACAGAATGTTGCATGGGCTATGAGTTGCAGTAGGCGAGTTTTGTAATTGGGAACATCAGTTATCACAAATAACTACAGTACCAAAAGTAACATATGAACAATTATCTTTATCACCACCAAACCGGGATTGGTGGCATCGTGGGTGCTCCGCAAGGCTCAATGGGTAGGCGTAAAC
Organism: Gigantopelta aegis; assembly: GCF_016097555.1. Taxonomy (NCBI): domain Eukaryota; kingdom Metazoa; phylum Mollusca; class Gastropoda; order Neomphalida; family Peltospiridae; genus Gigantopelta; species Gigantopelta aegis. The sequence goes on from NC_054702.1 coordinate 34,251,006, forward strand.
CATTTGCACCGACCAGTGATCCATACCTGGTTCAACAAAGGCCATGGTTTATGCTGTCCTGCCTGTGGGAAGCGCAAATAAAAGATCCCTTGCTGCCTGTCGTAAAAGAGTATGTGGCGACAGCGGGTTTCCTCTTAAAAAAAAAACAAGTATCAGAATGACCATATGTTTGACGTCTAATAGCCGATGATAAGATAAAAAAAAAATCAATGTGCTCTAGTGGCGTCGTTAAATAAAACAAACCTTACTTTTTATCACCACCAATTTCGTCTGGCTGCATCACATATTTCAGTCATTACTCAAGGGAGATCACTCGTAACAAACCACCTAATTAACAATTCATATTAACGAGACTCTATACCTCATACATGTATATACCAATAGTCATAATACTAATTCAATTTACTACAACGAGCAATGATCGACCCCGGCCAGGAAGACCACGTGTGACGTCATATGCTGATGCCCGACGGCGACATCACTGCCAAAACAATTAGAAATCGGCTGCGTGCTACTCATCTTCAAGTACATTACTTATGACCAATTTTGACGCCTTTTAAACGTTAACTACCTTTACTGTGGAAATGCAGGAATCAACATGGAGTGATCTTCAAGATCCCCTGACCTCAACCCCATAGGACGCATCTGAGATGAACTCGGGAGACGTGTTAGAAATCTGATAAACCAACCTCTGACTCTTCAGGAACTACATGTAGGAGACATGTTGGTGAAACAGTGGCGCAGATTGCCTAATGCAGTGTTCACACGTGTCAGGGAGTCGCAAGAGAAGACGTTGTTTTGCTGTTGTGGGTGCCAGAGGTGGCCACACACGTTACTAAACATAAAGACATAACAAACACGTTTGATTGTGAAATTAGATTCCCCACCCCACTGGTAACGCCGCCTATATAATGTAGACACACACACACGCGCGCGCGCACACACACACACACACACACACACACAGAGAGAGCGAGAGAGAGAGCGAGTGTGGGGGGGGGGGGGGAACAAACAAGTATTGTACGTTAACTAATAAAACACGTTTTATTATATCGGCACAGTATATATATATATATATATATATATATATATATATATATATATATATATATATATACTGGTGCAAGGTCTGGGGCTGTGGTTGTCGCTGTCGGAGGCGTCGGTCCAACTCGTCCCATAGATGCTCAATTGGGTTCACAAAAGGTGATATCGATGGCCAAGGAAGGACATTAATGTTGTTGTTCTGTAGGAAAGCCGTTGTGAGACGTGCTGTGTGAGGCCTGGCGTTGTCATGTTGGAACACTGCGTTGGCGTTGGCCATAACTGGAACGATGTGTGGCCGGAGGATCTGGTCAATGTAGACCTGTGCATTCAGGTTGCCCTGCACGTGGACCAGGTCAGTTCTGCCAGTGTGTGAGATGGCTGCCCACACCATGACACTACCCCCGCCGAGTCTGTCCACTTCCTGCACGCAGTTTGCCGCATAACGTTCACCACGACGCCTATACACGCGACATCTTCCATCATGACGTCGGAGCAGAAATCGGGACTCGTCACTGAACCACACCTGTCTCCATCGCAGTTGAGGCCATTGTCGATGAATCTGGCACCACTGCAGTCGGAGTCGACGGTGTTGTGGTGTTAAGATGATACCTCGAACTGGACGTCTGGCACGAATTCCTACCTCACGTAGGCGGTTCCGTACGGTCTGGTCGGATATCCTGCGCAAACCTGGTATTGCTGCGGCTGTGGAGGTGGCAGTAGTCAATCGTTCCCGAAGGTGGCGTACCCGGATGTAGCGGTCCTGCCCGGGGGTAGTGACCCGTGGTCGACCGGATCTAGGGAGGTCACGTGTTGATCCATGTTGCTGGTAACGGTCCCACAGTCTGGAGATGGTGCTTGGGGACACATGGAATGCCCTGGCAACGGCCGTTCTGGATTCGCCTGCGTCTAGTCGGCCGATGGCATTGTTTCTCTGCGGTTCACCGAGACGTGGCATGTCCTGGATTGTCAACTGTCGGCCAGATACAGAGGCCAAGCAAGCGAACACCCTGCACTTTTATACTGTCGGTGTTCATGTTGCACGTGCAGACAACGCACGTGCAGTGGTGACATGGTTTGCACGTGGCTGCGTTTTTGCGAATATTCACATTTTGGAACTTTATTGTACAGTAGCTGCGTTTTATCGAATGTAACCGTGGGAATGTGTTTGGGACATGCAATGACCTTATATTCACAAAGCATGAACCGGTAGGAAACATAAAATCGGAGTTATAACCCATTTGTACCCTTTTGCGTTTCTTTTTTTGAAGAGTATATTTACAGACCAGTTCAGCTTTCAACCCTCGCAACTTCATAAAGTTCACATTGCTTTTCAATGCGTATATTCAGTCCGATTATTGTGTTGAACAATACGTTTACTTGAAATATACGTGTTCAGTTTATAACCGTTTATAAACAAATTGTTCAATTTGCAAATATTTTACTTTTTAACAATATTTGGTAGCACTATATTATGGTTACTCCAAAGTCCATGAACATAATTATTATGTCGATAGTGTTTTATACTCATTGACAGAAGCAATGTTCGTAATATCTTTCTCCATGTACAACATTATTCTTGTTCATGAACGAAAATCATCACATCATTTCATAGAATAGCCTCCATTGTATCGAAATATACATCTATCCCCTTTCTGGAAAACGAAAATCAGCACATCATTTCTTAGTATCGTCTCCTTTACAATAAAATATAATCGGTCCCTTTCTGGAAAACAAAAATCAGCACATCATTTCATAGTATCGTCTCTTTTGTAATAAAATATACATCGGTCCCTTTTTGGAAAACGAAAATTATCACATAATTTTATAGTAATGTCTCTTTAGTAATAAAATATACATCGGTCCCTTTTTGGAAAACGAAAATCATCACATCATTTTATAGTATCGTCTCCTTGCAATAAAATATAATCAGTCCCTTTCTGGAAAACAAAAATCATCACATAATTTTATAGTATTATTTCCTTTGTAATAAAATATACATCGGTCCCTTTCTGGAAAACGAAAATCATCACATAATTTTATAGTATTATCTCCTTTGTAATAAAATATAATCAGTCCCTTTCTGGAAAACAAAAATCATCACATAATTTTATAGTATTATCTCCTTTGTAATAAAATATACATCGGTCCCTTTCTGGAAAACGAAAATCATCAAATGTAAAGGAAATATCAAATGAAACATTTACAGAATCGTTTTAATTGCAAGAGGTATATCATCCCGATTATAATTACACAATGTTTTTAGGTCACGGGCAAATAACTCTTACACGTATTGTTATGTCCTTTTAATTGCTGCAATGAGTCGCCTCCAAAACAGATCAATTTGACCCTCGTCTCTGTTATGGGGATACGTAATATACGAATCTGTTTTCAGATGATACAAGACTTCCTTGGGTATTTTCCTTGTTGAAATATCTTCAAACATGATGACGATCAAAACGTCCCGTCCAGTTTTTATGCTTTCCATGTTTGCCATTTGCAATTCCGTACATACACCAATAACTTTCCAAGAAATGTGTGGACAAAACTACAATAGTCTTTCTGCTTCCTTGAATTGCGGACAGTATGTTCGATGCTATCACTTGTCCAGGCATGAAATCTCGGTGATGTATGTTAAGATTTAATCCAGAATCTTCCGTTTCTAAACGATTTATCATTTCGTTCAAAACAAAATCGTCATCTTCGTCTGCATGGGAAACAAAAGCACAAAACGTAAACGATTCACCTTCCTCATCCACCAGCATTTTACTTTTTAGTCTTAGTCTAGCAGCATAGTACCAGTATCGCAAATTCCACCGGTACCTGTACGCCATGGCTCCACTTATAATAACAAGCACAGTGACAATGACAAAGATGCAACTGAGTACCAGTCCCAGATGAGTGGAACATTCCTTCTGCAATCTGATGACAATATCTTCAAATTTCCCCATCGGACTAAACGACTTGTTTTCAAAAGCACAAATGTAATTATGAACATCAATGAATATTACCATTGATGATGTCATCCAGTTAAGAAAATCTAAATTACTACAAGTGCAAGAAATTGGGTTATATGTCATATGTATTGTTATGTTATGAGAAGCCGCCAGTGTGTCAAAATCTTGCATAAGAACGTCAGAAAACCATCGAATCTGATTATTTGAAAGATCCAGTAACTGAAGGTTCTTCATGTGAGTCACTCGCAGAGGCAGGTCCAGATATAGAGAATTGTAAGACAGATTTATTGTTTTAACAGATACCAAGTCCTGAAAAATGTTTTCTGGAAGACTGTTTATAACATTGAAGGACATGTCTAAGACCTCAAGAGATGTAAGATTATCAAATATAAGTGACTTATTTCCCATTTGCAGCACAGAGCCGATATTATTCGAAGAAATATTGAGTTCTTTTAACTGAGGAAAACTCGAGAAGAAACGTCTTGATACATACTGAGCCACGTTATGAGAAAGGTCAAGTATTGTGAGTTTTTCCATCCCTTCCACGGGGCCAATCCATTGTGAGAACAAGTTACAACTTAAATCCATAGTAGTAATATTGTTAGTGGTTACGTTTGTCCAACCAATGTGAGAAGAATCTTTTCGCATGGAAGAGTCAATACCTGCAGATTTGGTGGTACAATAACCAACATAGGTTTGAGTTTGCTGCTCTGAGTTGATGGTGTTGGTATGGCAATGAGCTCTCGGTTATATACTGATTGATATTTGTTACCAGATTGACAAGTACTGTCAGAGTCTATGTCACTAAAACCAATACCTTTATGTATGTTGTCTTGACTATGCGGAAAATATAGTTTTGGTCCGTGTAGTTTTTGTCCCAAATACAAATGAGTGACATCTGTCATTTGTGTCAACTGAAACAGGTACGGGCCAAATGTAAACAAGTTAAAACGAGATGATATATACCAAAGCGTTTCTGGAAGGTTGAATAAAGTTCCAGTTTCAAAGAATTCCAGTCGATTGTGATCAAAGAACAATTTTTGAAGTCCAGTGTTTTTCAAATGTTGTAAATGTTCTTTGCGTAATATGTTGCATACTGACCAAGGTTTAACAATAGCATTGGCTTTTAATGTTTGGATTGAGGAATTTATCAGACCATATGTTACATTTTGAAAATTTACGAAACACAGATGATTATTATCAGATATGTCCAACTCTTCAATGCTTTTTAAAGGCACAAATGCTCCAGCATCAATATTCTTCAAATCACAGAATGAGAGGTTTAACCGTTTTAGATGTGGGACATATTTAAATGTATTGTTGTAAATGTTGAATAGGCTACAATTACCTTCATGTCCAGACAAACTCAAACAGGTCAGTTTCGTCAGGTTTTGGAAATGTTCACCAAACGTCATATTGGGACTTCCATCTAAACAGAGTTCCTCTAGCGAGTGAAGAACAGACAGAGCCTTACCAGGACACTGAACACGATTCCCTTCCATGTGCAAACACTGGAGATGTGTTAAGCCATGAAAGGAATCATCCGCCACTTGGTTAATTATGTTATGAGAAATATCTAAATGAGTGAGATTTTCAAACCTGGCGACGTTTTTCGATGTAATATTCGTCACGTTGTTATGGTCCATTAGAAGAACGGTTATTGTTGCCGGAAGTGTGGTGGGTACGTCCGAGAGTCCTCTATTAGAGCAGTTGGCAACTGACTTGATTACACTGCAAGTCAGGTTAGACTGAGATGTTGTCGAAAGCCTCTTCGCTGCGGGAACACTTATTTCATCTTGTGATAAAATCAGAACTGGGATCGTCAGTAGTGTCACTAAGATTACTTTGAAACTGAAAAAGAAAACAGAATAAAATTAGTTTTCTAACCGTTCTACTTAAAGTAACAGTACAGCAAATAGTATCTCAGCAGGTCAAAGTTCAAGGTGCATTAAACTTTTGATCCCTCAGTTAAAGCTTCCAGTCCTGCTAATGGTGATAAATATAAAATGGTGTTTCATCTGGCCAGTAAGTTCTTGTAATTTAGTTTGAACAAGTGTCAATATGTCAGCATGTGCTTGAAACATGTGCGTGGACCTACTAAACATAGGATGAACAGTTTTGTCCGGAACTAGGGTAGTCATAGACGCTTCCTTTCATGTCTGAAATGAGCAGCTTAACCCCCAATTCTTTTCTGATTTATTTTAAATGTGATGGGTGACAATATATATATATCCATGGAGTATATTTGCTGATTAAAACCCTGCGTGTAGCAGTTTTAGCCACATATACTACCAATCTGATTAATATTATCTCTACTGGTCTAACCAGTAGTAATAGTGGAGCTAATTTTAATTATATTGATATGCTACTGTTGTTGTCTATGTGATTTGCTATTATGGTATACACTTTTAAATGATCCAATAATGTATTATCTGAAAATATAAACATTTGATTTGCCCCTAAAAGTTCTTTATCTAACCATCTACATAACCACCATATCCCGCTTATAATTGATATTTTGTAAAAATAATTGTATTATGGCGACGGTCTATAAATCAGAAATAATAACGGCGATTTGGAGTAAACACGTATGACGTATTATATTTTGAATCACATGTCGGGAATCTCCTGAATAACTGCAGTGTCAAAATGATTTGGCAAGCTCGTGTAACAAGGACACTTGACCGTCCTCTACGAAGTAGGGTAAACTGAAACAAAACAAATGAAAACAAGTTACTAAAAAAGAATAAAAGTTTAAGTTTGTTTTGTTTAACGACACCACTAGAGCACATTGATTTATTAATCATAGGCTATTGGATGTCAAACATTTGGTAATTTTGACATACATGTAGTCTTAGAGAGGAAACCTCTTACATTTTCCTTTTAGTATCAAGATATCTTTTATATGCACCAACCCACAGACAGGATAGCACATGCCACGGCCTTTGATATACCAGTCGTAGTGCACTGGCTAGAACGATCCTAGACAGAACGCGCATCAAGCGAGCGCTTTACTACTGGGCTACGTCCTGCCCTAAACAAATATAATAATAATAATAATAATAATATAATTTTTTTTTTTTTAAATAAATAAAATGTATTGAATAATATATAAGCTTATACATTAGATTATTTTATTAACAGAAGCCTATATAATATGTACAGGGAAATTTACCGTTAGTCGTGCGCTGACTACTTAAACATCTGGAACAGGAGGAATACATACTAAGCATGGACAGTACAGGGGCGTAGCATGGTCTGAACGGGGATGGGGGTAGGTGTCCAGTATGAACCATGCGGACCGTTTTGTGTACATTTCCCACGTGTAACAGAAAAATCAACCTCCACTGAAGGGATTTGAACCACAGACTCTCAGTACGAGAGTCCAGCGCTCTACCAACTGAGCTAATAGGGAAATTTCCACTAGCTACTGCCAGTAGGAGCACTTTATACCAACACTACTACATATGGATATCCTAATACTGTACTGAACCCAACCTCCGCAGCCTACTACCCTGCACTACTCATAATAAATAACAGCTACTGAGATAGATCATATGAAAGAGAAAGTAAATACACACTAACTACGGACATTACACAAACTAGCAGGAGGGCTTGAACTGGAATAAACAGGACTGAAAGGTTATATTGCTGTATGTAGTCATATTTCTACTACCAGTAATGCTGAGACCACTCCCGAGCCCCCATCTAAATTAAATTAGAGGCACATTTTATCAAAAATTTGTTGGCACCATCGAATTTCTAGGGGGAAAAATTCATTTATAATCAACTTCAAACATAAACTGAATCCTTTCCTAAACAGACCAAATCCGAGACCGACATATGGACAGGTGGCAAACATAGCGTGATTATCGCAGAGTGGCATCGTATTTAACAGTGATTTTAAACTTCCAGTAGCTTGTTGGCAAGGTTGTCCACCTATTGGCCGTCCTATCATTCTATATTAAAACAAATTCTAAGTAACTTCCGTTTCATTTGACGTAGGAAGAAAATTAAAAGTGTTTTGGAGATAACAAAAACAAAAATATTATTTTTGTGTGCAATTTACAAATTAATCGGAAATAAATAACTTGTAGTAAATTCCATAGTATGAAAAAAGGCGTTCGCTGTGGGAAGGACTATAGGTTGTGATCATAGATATATACTCAAAAAAAAAACCCAAAACCGCAAAGGCGAAATATTCATGGAATTATCTCTTTAATACAAAGTGGCATAATTTTGTTATTTATGATCATATCACAGTAAAATTTGACATGAGTATGTGACAATGTTCTTGTTATGGACTGACGGCAGTGGAGGCGCTTTCGTCACCAAACAGCGTCGCACGAAGGCGCTGAAATCAGTACCTTGTGTAGCCACCAACAGCAGCAATCATTGAGCGACACTTCTTTGGCATAGACTGAATGAGTCTCTGAATCCGGACACGTGGAATCCAAGCCCATTCTTCCCGCAGTGCATGTGTCAGTTGCGGAAGCGTCTGAGGCTCCGGGTCACGCTGGCGTACACGTCTGTCCAGTTCGTCCCATAGATGTTCAATGGAGTTGAGATCTGGCGATCTTGATGGCCATGGCAGCACATTAATGTTCTCATTCTGTAGGAAATCCATTGTTACACGTGCCGTATGCGGCCTGGCATTGTCTTGCTGAAAGAGTTCTCTCTGTCGATCCAAAATGGGAAGCATGTGACGGCGAAGAATTTCATCCCGGTAGCGTACAGCTGTCAGGTTGCCTTGTACGAACACAAGTTCACTTTTGCCGGTGTATGAGATGGCTCCCATATTATGACACTCCCTCCACCGAATCTGTCAACTTGGGCGACGCAATTGTTGGCAAAACGTTCATTGCGGCGTCTGTAAACACGTTGTCGTCCATCACGTCGCTGTAGAAGGAAACGTGACTCGTTGCTGAACCATACTCGCCGCCAGTTTCCCAAGTTCCACCCCTGTACATTCGTGCACCAATGAACACGTAAATGTCGATGTTGACGTCGCAGGACGGGGCCAACATACTGTCTCCTAGTCCATAAACCAGCTTCTCGAAGTCGGTTCCAAATGGTTTGTGCAGACACCCTTCTCAAACCAGGTATGCGTCCAGCAGTGTTCGTTGCTGTGGCAGTTCGGTGACGGAAGTGCAGAACCCGGATGTAGCGATCTTGTGCTGCAGTTGTTATACGAGGTCTTCCACTTCTGGGCCGGACTTCAGCTGATTGAAACTGCTGGTACCTGTCCCAGAGACGTGAAATGGTGCTCTGATGGACGTTCATGTGGCGTGCGACTGCTGACTGCGATTCACCTAAATGGAGGCGGCCTATTGCAATGTTTTGATTCGGCAGGCTTAGTCTTGGCATCTTGTAACTCGTCTACGTCGAAATGGAAATAAGGCATCATTGCGAGCATTGCAGCTTCAAATACCCATCACTACCCCAATCTTTCCACCGAGTTTCACGTGCATTCACCAAAATCTGACCATTTCACGCCGATTTCCTGCAATTGTTGCACAACGTGCCACAACGTCGTTAAACTTGTTTTAGGGTGCATTTGGGCATGCTGTCCCATTCCAGGAACATTAACAAACATGGTCATTCAGCAACATTGTAAAAAACCCACGATATTTTGTAAAATCAAACACTTTTCTTTCCCTATCACCTATGCGTTTCTTTTTTGACAGAGTATATATATATATATATATATATATATATATATATATATATATCCATGTTGTTAACTTATTAATCATGTTTTATGTTGGAAAGTAAAATACAAGAACCTACATAACCAACTTGCGACTTCTGTTCATTCAGTTACATTCGTCAGAAAAGAAAACAAAAGAAAACCTAATTGTGTTAATATCCATTTTCAAAAGGGTATCATATGGCGTTAGACTTCTCAAGGCAAACAAATGCGAAAACGTCTGTAGACGAGGATCCATACTTGCTAAAGCTATAACACCTATGGCGACTTCATATTTTAACTTCACTCGCATTTGTATAATACACATTTTACATATTTTATCTTTACTCGCATTTATATAACATACATTTTAACATTTTAAGCTTCACTCACATTTATATAATACACATTTTAACATTTTAAGCTTCACTCACATTTATATAACATACATTTTAACATTTTAAGCTTCACTCACATTTATATAATACACATTTTAACATTTTAAGCTTCACTCACATTTATATAACATACATTTTAACATTTTAAGCTTCACTCACATTTATATAACATACATTTTAACATTTTAAGCTTCACTCACATTTATATAACATACATTTTAACATTTTAAGCTTCACTCACATTTATATAACATACATTTTAACATTTTAAACTTCACTCGCATTTTTATAATACGCATTTTAAGATTATACTTGTTCTATTGGATTCCTCCTATTACCACCCCAGACAAATACGAAAAGATGCCCCTTTTGTTTAGCTGAAGACGCATAAGCGTAGGAGACAGGGGACACGGGGTCAACTCCCCATTCTCCACCCCAGTCCTGAAGAAAATCCTCATATTCGGGCAAAAACAAGAGAGGTATTCGAGGAAAATAAGGTGGCCTGAACACTTTCACTATGTATAAAAAGTAAAGTTTGTTTTATTTAACGACGCCACTAGAGCACATTGATTTTTTATCTTATCATCGGCTATTGGACGGCAAACATATGGTCATTCTGACACTGAAACCCGCTGTCGCCACATAAGCTATTCTTTTACGATAGGCAGCAAGGGATCTTTTATTTGCGCTTCCCACAGGCAGGATAGCACAAACCATGGCCTTTGTTGAACCAGTTATGGATCACTGGTCGGTGCAAGTGGCTTACACCTACCCATTGAACCTTGTGGAGCACTCACTCAGGGTTTGGAGTCGGTATCTGGATTAAAAATCCCATGCCTCGACTGGGATCCGAACCCAGTACCTACCAGCCTTTAGTCCGATGGCTTAACCACTGCGCCACCGAGGCCGGTTTCACTGTGTATTGTCATTATTCTACCAACAATGTTGGTTGTAATCCATGTAAAAATGCGTGGTGATTCGTTTGCAACCCTATATAGCAGTTTGGCAGTAAATCGGGCAATTTTGTTTAATTCGGGCAAAAATCAGACTTCCCCACCGCACCACCACCCTTACAAAAATGGGAACCCGTACGTACGCCTATATGAAAACCGTATATAACTGCTTTAAAAACTGAACCCACCCATCCACCCACAAGCTATCTTAATCTAAGTACAGCCCCGGGAGGCACTTGTATAAATACACACTTGACCTATTGAGAGCGGCTTGATTTCTTGTGTGTTCGTTATAAAACAGTGGAGTACCGAGGTCACCTGGTACTACAGAATCGTAGATTACACTACATCCGGATCGTCCTTCATTCCGTTGTCTTGATAATACTGCTATCAGACATCCAGAAAGTTCAGCTGATATGGGGCATACACAGCGTGGGGTGGGAGAGAAGGGAGGAAGTTGAGACCCCAGACAATTTCCAAAAAGTGCCATTTTTCGTCTATCTTGAGAAAACATTGTATTACTGTGCTCCGATTATTCTTGTACTGCCACATCACTTATTCAGTCCTGATCGTGCGACTGATTATGATTTTTTCGTTCCAACCAGTGCACCACAATTGGCCAGTGGCCGTGGTATGTGATTTCCTGTCTATAGAAAAGTGCATATAAAAGATCCCATTCTGCATTAGGAAAAATGTAGCGCGTTTTCTCTGATGACTACGTGTCAGAATTACCAAATGTTTGACATCCAGTAGCCAATGGTTAATTAATCAATGTGCTCTAGTGGTGTCGTTAAACAAAACAAACTTTATACAACTGGAATATTCTCAAGCTATAGTTAAATGGTCAGCACAGGTATTGCAATACCTTAAACAAGAGTTATTGTGTTAAAATTAAAAATCCTAAGGATATACTTTTAAGCTCAAATAAAGTACCAACCTGTACCTTTCACATTTTCCAGATTACTCTAAATCTCTGTGTAGCCAAGTGCCTTAAACATTAATTGTTCTTTCTAGCTCAATTAGTAAACAAACACAAAATTAAAGTTTGTTTTGTTTAACGACACCACTAGAGCATATTGATTTATTAATCATGGACTACTGGATGTCCAATATTTGGTAATTTGGGCATATTGTCTTAGAGAAGAAACCCGCTACATTTTCCCAGTAGTAGCAAGGGAACTTTTATATGCACCATCCCACAGACAAGATAGCACATACCTTTGATATACCAGTTGTGGTGTAACGAGAAAAAACCCAATTAGCCCACTGACGGGGATTGATCCCAGACCGACCGTGCATCAGGTGAGCGTCAATTAATAAAAAGCTACCACATTTTAAAACCTAGTAGTAACACTAATACGATTACATATAAATCCTAGTTACTTTGTATGTCGTAAAACCAGTAGAAAAAGAAGTCCACAATTTGGGCTTGTATGTTCTTTCACTAACCATTATAAATTTACCAAATGACCTTTAAATCTCAGTGGATTAGTCCCAAAAGAGATTCGTTTGACCTTGAGCGACCCGCTATTGCGCTCAAAATGGCTGTTTAAAATAACGCGATAAAGTAAGAATCTTCACATTCTGTGACGTTTTCATCCATAGTTCGCGGGCCAACCCTAATTTCTGTTTTCGATTTTCTTATTAAGAATTATGAAGGTGAAACACACAATTTTATCTGGGCCAATAAGGATGTATGTTGTTAAAAAAAAACCCTACCCCCCCCCCCCCCACCAAAAAACCCAAAAAAACAAACAAAAACCCCCCAAACACACACACAAAAACACACAAAAACAGCAACAACAAAACAATTAAAGCCAATCTACCTTGTTAATTTTGTTCGACACACAGCTTGTTTTTAAGAGTTTGTTCAGCTCAGCAGTATTTAATGATAACTCACCTCATTTTGAACAGCAGGAGAAAGAAGGACACGCTATGTAGAACAATAGCTAATGTAACGAGTTGTGATCTCCACTGCGGCGTGTCTTCCTGTAGGCCCCTGAGGTTGTTAACCGCCGCATGAGTCTTTTTTTTTTCTTCTAGATAAACAATATAGTGATCCCAGTTTTGCTATATATTTCCCGTGATGCAGTTCGGCTTGCTATACTGGAGACAGATAAAAGATTATTCATGTACAACTAAGCGATCGTATTATTTTAAACTTTAGTTGTGTATATACTAAAACAGTAATTACAGTCATAATATACTGTGAATTTTTCTATAGAATTTTATTAATAATTAAAACGAAAACATATTTTCTCGGTGTGTTTTTTAAATGAATTAATTTGTTTCTTTGTGGGACGGGACAGTGGAAAAGCGCTCGCTTGGAGCGCGGTCGGTTCGGGATCGATCCCCGTCGGTGGGCCCATTGGGCTATTTCTCGTTGCAGCCAGTGCACCACGACTGGTATATCAAAGACCCTGATATATGCTATCCTGTCTGTGGGATGGCATATAAAAGATCCCTTGCTACTAATGGAAAAAGGTAGCGGGTTTCCTCTCTACAACTATGTCAAACTTACCAAATGTTTGACATCCAATAGTCGATGATAAATAAATCAATGTGCTCTAGTCGTGTCGTTAAAGAAAACAAGCATTTCTTTCTTTTTGTTTTGTTTATATGGTTTTTTTTTTTTTACATTCGGTGTCTGATGACGCCAACAACTAGGGCATAATAAGTTAGGATAAATAAGTAGGCCTATATAACAATGTTACATTACTTGGATAGCCCTTTCAAATATAACGTCATGTTAATTGGTAAAAACAAAATAGCCCTTTTCCCATAAATTGAGTGAAGGCATGATAAAATTGTTTGGCATTGGTCAGCAACTAAGGGTGATGGTTGCTGTTATATTAGTTTGCCTTTTAACTGTGAGAGAATGTGCATACGTTTTAGTTGTATTTTAATCGCCTCCACTTTCGACGCCAGGCTGTAAAATATTCTCCCAGAAAGTAGGTTCCAGCACTTCCAGTGCTCAGCCTCAAACATTGTCTCCCAACATTTGCAGCAGCCCGGTACCACAGCTTCAGTTTACCACCAAGTGCAGACGTGGAGAGGATTTGATCTACCACTCACTGGAAACCTCAATCCAGTAATGACAGCAATGAAGCACCATTAGAAGGTCTTACTGGAAGTCGTCAGACGATTCTGTAAGACACACGTAAGACACACTGCTCAGTGGTGAGATGCTCTTGTCGCAAGGTAGAGATCTACTGCGTGTGAAGAACACAGGGCTGTGTACACCAATATGCCAGCTGTTGATCAAGAAGACGCTTCTATTGATTGAAGCATATTTTATTGCTTTAACATAATTGACTAGGCACAAGTCGTATGACTTACTAGGCCATCTCCATAAATTGATGATTAGAATGAAAAATATTATTATCTTTGGGTAACACACAGAGGAGGAAATCTCACGAATTGTCATGCAAGGACAGATTTAGAGGTGCTTAGCTGTGGTGACTGTGTTATATATAGAAACAAATGTGCCAGTTTTATACCCATTGAATGTATTTTAAATGAATTGGAGGTGGTGGTTTATTAGATGACACCTGCATATGGTAATGATGTTATACAGAAACACACGTGCCAGTTCTTTTCCCAGTGAAAGGGGTGGATGTGGTGGTTTATTAGATGACACCTGCATATGGTGATATATTAACGTCAGTTCTTTTCCCAGTGAAAGGGCTGGGGGTGGTGGGTTATTAAATGATACTTTCCTGTGGTGACTGTGTTATATATAGAACCAAATGTGCCAGTTCTATACCCAGTGAAAGGGCTGGAGGTGGTACTGTATTAGATGACAATTTCCTGTGGTGACTGTGTTATATAGAAACAAATGTGCCAGTTCTAAATCCATTGAATGCATTTTAAATGGACTGGAGGTGGTGGTTTATTATATGACACTTACCTATGTTATATATGTTATATATAAACAAATGTGCCAGTTCTATACCCAATGAAAGGGCTGGGGGTGATGGTTTATTAGATGACACTTACATATGCTATATATAAACAGATGTGCCTGTTCTATTCCCAGTGGAGGGACGAGGTGGTGGTTTATTACATGACACTTACCTATGTTATATGTGTGTGTATATATATATATATATATATATATATATATATATATATATATATATATATATATATTTAAACATATGTGCCAGTTCCATACCCAGTGAAGGGATTGGAGGTGGTGGTTTATTACATGACACTGTAATCAGAAACTCATTCTGATTAAAATTAGCTTTACTGGGTCTACCAGTAGATCTAACAGCATTGCGTGGACTCCCATGTCCAGGTGACATTTCATCTATAAATAACAATTTAAATATTGACCAATTACACTTCGCCTTTTATAGTGTTATTCGGGAGCATGTAAATTCTAAAAATATCGGGCGAGACTATTTATGCAATAGGCGAACTTGTTAGTCTATTTCAACATTGAAAAAACAGGGGGAAAACTTCAGTAATAAACTCTGGATTGCATACTAGTATAAACAGATTTTATGACTATAGCATCACGGTTGTTTTTTTCGTCTTGAAACGAATTTTATATAAAATTCTATATTGCAATTAGTTTCTGGCATACTTCGTAATTCACCCGAATCATTTCGTATACCCTCGGCATAATCCCGAATGTTTTCAAATTCATTTCAAATGACTGGCATGGTTTTGCAAGTAAGGTTTTGATTGGTCGAATGAAAGGTCACCTGGATATGAACGGGCTGCTGTTAAATCCACATGTAATAGTGGAGCTAATTTTAATTAGATTGTCAGAAGCTGTGCTCAACAATTAAGTTATAAATGTTTATGACCGACGTCTTTGAATTGGCCATATATTGATCACCTTTCTAGATGACAGTGCTTTTTGTGTATCTTTCCAGAGCAGTACTGTTTGACTAGTTATATCGTCAGTCTGCATTTATTCAAAAGTTCAATGTATAACACCAACATTTTATCTTTAAAATATAAAGGATAAATATACTTTGATTACAAATCGTATGTTAAAAGTTTGGAAGTATAACATTATACACAGAAAAATGTTATGCATTGAAAATATAGTAAAATGGCTGTTTCTGCGATTCGTTATCGGTCAATGACCTTCATTAGACAAAATTTGTGACCAATTTATGATCACAGAAATGAATTGTTAGGATTTGCCTGCAAAACCTAATCTTGACATTGAAGCCAAATAAAATGTTCCCGTTGAAGATTGTATATGGTAAAATACTGAAATAAGCCATTTCCATGGATTTAGGTAGCCATATTAGATTTATGCAAATTGCGAAAGTGCCCATGTAAAATTTTAAATCTTCAAAAGGATTCCCCATTCTCTAGAAATACATTTTAAACTTTAGAATCACTAAAATACCTTGCATACTACGTATTATATAGCCAAAAAGGTTGTCTTCGGAAAGTTTGGCAACCATATTGAATTTATGCAAATTAGGGACATTTCAACAAGGTGCATTCGGATGCATTTTCAATATATTGTTCTACAAACCTCTTCATAATGCACGGAAAAGAAGAATAAAGTTGCAATTTGTGGTAGGTCTGGCACCATATTGTCTAGACTACTGTGTTTAATATTTCTTTTGTGCGTACAATACAGACTAGTAATGTGCTATTATATATGCAAGCCAACAATAGGAGTGGGGTTGTGGGAATTATGTTAGTTCAACTGGCGGTAGTATGCTAGGCAATATGGGTAATCTTTATAGTGGGGTGAGGGGCAGTGCTCCCCTGTCTACCCCTATCCACGCTTCGGCGCTTGAAAAATGGATGGAGCACAACAATGTATAGGCCTATCGGTTGTTTGGTGTCGGTGATTATTTACATTATACATAATATACACATACACTTACACTTACACATGCACATGCACATGCACATACACATACACTTACACTTACACACACACGCACGCACGCACGTACCAACACACATACACACACACACACACACACACACACATACACAGTCCTTGGCTTTTGAAAAACCAGGGCGAGTGAAAATCGCACACCTCAAAACGCTTAGGCGAGTGAAAAATTACACTCATCAAAATGCTAAGGCGAGTGAAAACCAAGGATTATTAATTTATGAAGTAATTGGTATATGTAAATGTAGAGACATAATGTTGCAAAAATTAACCAACTTTATATATTGTGTATCTACTAAAGTAGTGTCGGAAATGGAATAAAACTGATTTTCGCCGATTATGTCTTTCATATTAAACTGACAAGTAAATATTTTGTAAATATCTATTTAATGAAACTCTACCTAATTTAGCATTTACTTGTTTGGGCTCTCATTGATGTACAAAGTGGTGTTTACTCCTGAAATTAAAAGAAAGATATCAGTAAACAGGTGATTTGTGTACTTTATTGGAACCGACTATAACACATTGTGATCGACATGTGTCAATTTCATTTTCCCTTGATCAAACTTTTAATTTAAAACTGCAAGTTAACTGAATATTTTGAATTACAGCATAAATTATTAATTATGATTAGCATATTTAGTGAATATAAATTCAATATAAGTACATTAGAAATTTACACAATCTTGCAACCATTTAAAGGTGCTATATAATAGTTTCATGTGAGCATCTGCTTGTGATAAAGATTCTCCAATAAAAATGTATTTTCTACTAGTAGATAAAATTATATTCTTAGAATCATTTATGGGCATGTAGTTAAAGGTGTAGTCTTTAAATTTTAAAGAAAAATTTAATAAAAAAAAATTATTTGCAATAACTGTGATTATGCAAGTTGGTGAAAGCACCTTTAATACATGTACATAGCACCTTTAATACCGGTATAATATATCACACACTCAGAATGGTTCTTGAGTTTTGCTCAAAAGTTACTTAGAAATGTCTACAAATATTTTGTTTTGGAGAGGGATATGGGGAAACCGTCATCAGAGACGCTCCCTCACATATTGCAACAGCATTGAAATTAACACATGTCGATCAAATTTGTTTATAGTCTGCTCCAATAAACTACACAAATGACCTGTTTTCTTTTTTCTTTTTTCAAGAGTATAAACCACTTTGTACATCACTGAGAACCCAAACAAGTAAATGCTAAATTAGGTAGAGTATCATTAAATAGATATTTACAAAATATTTACTTGTCAGTTTAATATGAAAGAAATAATCGACAAATATCAGTTTTATTCTATTTCCGATACTTCAGATATTTATGGAGATGGTATAAATAAATTACTTTTAAGAAGCACATCGATGTGATTAAAGATCCATTGTTATTACCATACATGTTGATGTATATTTACATGTCTCTTTTCCCTACAATGCATTATATATTGGTGTAACGACAGTACCACTTGCTGTCAATCTGGTTTTTTTTTTCAATATTCTCTCTATACACAGAACGTTAATTTTTGTGTTTTGTATTCACGAAATGTTCACAATTACTTGCGAAAAGTAAGCCACATGGTTAAAACTAGGTGGTTCTTAATTAATTTCCAGATTTCTATAAACCAGTAACGTTTGCTTTGTTTAACGACACCACCAGAGCACATTGATTTATAAATCATCGGCTAGTGGATGTGAAACATTAGGTAATTCTGACATAGAGTCATCAGAGGAAGAAGAAGAAATGTTTTATTTAACGACGCACTCAACACATTTTATTTACGGTTATATGGCGTCAGACATATGGTTAAGGACCACACAGATTTTGAGAGGAAACCCGCTGTCGCCACTACATGGGCTACTCTTCCGATTAGCAGCAAGGGATCTTTTATTTGCGCTTCCCACAGGCAGGATAGCACAAACCATGGCCTTTGTTGAACCAGTTATGGATCACTGGTCGGTGCAAGTGGTTTACACCTACCCATTGAGCCTTGCGGGGCACTCACTCAGGGTTTGGAGTCGGTATCTGGATTAAAAATCCCATGCCTCGACTGGGATCCGAACCCAGTACCTACCAGCCTGTAGACCGATGGCCTGCCACGACGCCACCGAGGCCGGTCATCAGAGGAAACCCGCTACATTTTTCCATTAAAAGCAGGGGATCTTTTATGTACACTTTCCCAGGACAGGAAATCACATACCACGACCTTTGACCAGTTGTGGTGCACTGGTCGGAACGAGAAAACCCTCAATCAGCTGAATGAATCCACCGAGGTGGTTCGATCCTGCGACACAAGCCCTCAGAAGAGCACTCAACCGATTGAGCTAAATCCCGCTCTGCATGTTAAGCCACAGTTATAGTGTCACGTTTTGGGTACGCCGTTGTGCCCCGTTCTGATCCCCACGTTCTGGGAAACAAATGAAAATTTAGTGCGGGTGCCCCCCCGAAGTACCTGCCATGAGGGAGAGGTCTGCCCCCACAGTGCTGTCTGAGGCACAGAAGGAGGACCTGGTGGAGTGGATACAGGCAAACGAATGCACTGTGTGAATATGTCAGCCCCGGTGACGCAGCCACAGGTCACATTGACACAGGTCACCATGTCAGAGGTGATGCGGTCGCAGTCTGCTCCACCTATGACCCCACCATATGCACCTGAGTTGTATACTGTGGTGGACACGTCTCCATGTCTGCATGGTCCAACATCAGGTACACCTTGAACACTTAGCAGTTTGCTGACCTAGACAACATCACGGGTGACAAGTAAAGACTGTGTCACAGATTGTGCCATAGACTGTGTTTGATTGTAGTTTTTTATTTATAACATTGTGCTCTTGTATTACATGTTAATAAGGGTACACTGCACTGGGGTGCTATAATAAAATGTTTTATTGCAATAAATGTTTGTATTTTTAAACATTGCAGGTGACTCTCTCTCTCCCCCACCCCCCCCCCCCCAAAGAAATGTTGTAATTAGTCCAAGTCAGACCACAGAGTCATACCATGCGGTCCTGCCATGCCACACTGCCAGCTGGTGAGGAGAAGTAGTGCTTCAGGTAGAGGCGTTGCTCGTTGGCCGCCCTGGTGTTAACGTTGCCGCCTGTCACTTGTTGCATGTCGTCCAAGTTGGCCCCCTGTCGCCAGGCACCCGGGATGACCTGGTTGTTGTTGTCCTCCTGGTCAATCAGGCCATACTGCTCTTGTGGGTAGCGGATCCTCATGACGTTGTGCAGGCAAACGCAGGCTAGGACGATGGACTCGACAGTACTGGGGTTGTGTCTCAGCGTGGTGAGTAGACAGCTGAAGCGGTTGGCCAGTATACCAAATGCATTCTCCACCACTCACCTGGCTCGAGACAGTCGATAATTGAAGATTCTCTCTTCATGGTCCATGTTTCGCCTTGAAAAAGGTTTTATCAACCATGTTCTGAGAGCGAATGCTTCGTCACCAATGATGTAGTATGGTGTGTCCCTGTCATCATGAGGTAGAGGATCTGGTTGTGGCCAGCCGATGCGGTCGGTAAAGATGTGTTCTCTTAGGTCACAGTCATTCCAGATCTGCGCATCTGAACAGGAGCCGGGGGAGCCGACGTTGACCCACATGAACTTGTAGTCAGCGTCGACCAGAGCCATAAGGACGAAGGAGTGGTACCTCTTGTAGTTGAAGTACATGGATTCGCCCTTCTTTGGTTTTTTTTTATAGCCACGTGCTTCCCATCCAGTGCGCCGACAGCATGTGGAAACTGCCACCTGGTGTTGAATAATTCTGATGCACTTCGCCACGCGTCTGGGTCTGTGGGGATGTTGAGGACCTCTTTCGAGTACTCTGCTACGATGGCCTCGCAAACTTCTTTGACCATGTAAGAGATGGTATTGTGGGCTACTCTGAAAGAGTATATCAGCGAGTGGTAACTGTCCCCAGTGGCGAGGTGCCGCAGAGTGACTGCAACTTTTAGACCAGGCGGTAGTGCCTTCTGGAACCAGATTTCCTTCTTCTTGATTCTTGGGCTCAGCCTGTCCACCAGGTCCTGGAAGAGGAGGGGGTCAACTCTCAAAAAGTTTTTGAAGGCGGCCACATCCTCCCTCCTCAGCTTCTCCATTAGTTGGTGGTACTGGCCGAACTCTTCACGTCGCAGGAGCCAGTCCCTGCAAAACATGGTGCGTGGGGTCCTCTCTCTTGTTCTTCATCTTCTGTCCTCTTCCGTCTGGAGCAGCAGCCTGTTTTGCAGTATATCTTGGTCCAGGGCTAGGGCAGCATTTGCCAGTTGGAGATCCATGTTTCCGGACATGGGCTAAGCAAGAACTCAAATGAATTGAGGTTCTAGATGGAGAGGTATATATATATATATATAGACTCTGACAGATGGCATCTGAGACATCACAGCGTATCAGAGCGTAACATAGCGTACCACAACGTATCAGAAACGTACCACAACGTAGTAGAAACGTACCATAACGTAGCAGAAACGTAGCACAACGTAGTAAGGCGTTGTATTCACGGTCTGGCACGTTTTCGCTACGTTGTAGCAACGTTGTACTACGTTGTTCCACATTCTCGCCACGTTCTTGCCACGTTGTAGTACGTTGTGGGAAAAACCAGCGAATTTTGAACATGTCCAAAATTAAAATTTCCTGTTCACGTTTTGTCACGTTTGGTCACGTTTTAGCCACGATGTTCCACGTTTGCTCACGTTGTAGCCACGTTTTGCAACGTAGCTGAACGTGGCGGCCAAAACGTGACACTATGACTGGGGCTTTAAATATAGGTCAAATATAGGTCAAATATAGGTCCGTAGGAACCAATGGGCGGGGTGGAAGGAGTCCTACTATACAAAACAGCATATTTGTCATTAAAACCCCCGCCAATTTGTTCCAATGCTAGGAATTTGCGTTTTAGACCACCGACAATAAGATTCTCACTTCAGATTTGTGGTGAATGGGTTTTTACACCCGCCATTTTTGTAGGTGGCAAATATTTTTATATTAACAAATAAATGCAGGATGTTAAGCCTAGAGTTAAAGGTATTTTCTTTTTAAAATACAGCAGCGAAAACGAATGTTGCTAGGAAAGACATTATTTCAGTCATTTAAATGTTAGGATACATTTTTTGATAGTAATTATATGGAACTAAGTTTTTTACTGTTATAAATACTTGACACCATCTCGATGTTTGTATAAACCCATTCCTTCTAAAACACTACAAACAACGATCGCTAATTATTTTAACCACTATAGTTTATTCACCTCATTTAATTGAATACATGTTTGTGTCAGTGAACAATGTAACAGAAAGAGACAGATACGGACTACAGAGTGAGTGCGTGGGTGAGTGTGACAGAGAAACTGACATACAGACACAAAGGCACAAAGACAGACTACCAATTAACAATTCCGTTAGCTGTAATAAAACCTGTTTAATATACACAGAAAACACAGCTGTATCATAAAAAAAAAGTTACAATGTATAATACAAACTATATATAAGAAGCAGGGTCCATCTGTATATATGTACATTTATAGATGTGTGTATGTATGTATTGATGTATGTATGTATATATGTATGTATGTATGTATGTATGCATGTATGTATGTATGCATCTATCTATCTGTGTGTGTATGTGTGTGTGTGTGTGTGTGTGTGTGTGTGTGTACGTACGTACGTACGTACGTACGTACGTACGTACAGCGGGCAATCAACACGTTCATATAACTAGATTCCAGATATGTCCGAGCTTTTCTAAAACAAATTACTTTTAAACAACTATCCTGCCAATAACCGGTCTCTTCCTGTTTGTATATTTGTATATTATTGCTTAACGTTAACCTACCCTCTTGGAATCGTGAATTTGACCAGACTGGGACAAAAGAGTCCTCGTCAGGTTCCTCACCAATGAAGTTGAACATTCTACTGAATTTTACAAGTGTATTCGTTAATGATTATGCCGTTCCAGAATATGAATACCTTCATTTGTTGTATTCAGTTTGAAAATGATACAAAATAAAACAGTTATATTTTGTTTGAAACAATAGCTTGAAGGATAATTGGGTCACATGCATTGATGTTAAAGATGATTATATTGAAAAGTAGGTCTAATGTAGAAACAGTTCGTCTGTCGGCGCTTTCGATATCGAGTTCTACGAACTGTTTGACTGCACACCTGGTATGTATGTATGTATGTATGTATGTATGCATGTATGTATGTATTTTCAGTATTCTGTTTAGAATATCATACTTTGTGGGGACAATGCCTAAGCTTGTCACTGGTACGACAACCAATTTTAATTTTATCACGTGATATTTCATGTAATATCCGTGCAACAATCACATACACCATCATAATACATTGATCATAGAGAAGGGTTTCGTTTTGTTGTTTGTCGATATTCGTTTTCAACATCCAGTGTCATTCATTCACAGCACAAGTTGATGTGATATACCGTCTGTTTGATTGCACGACAGATTCAATGGCCATAGCTAAGAGTTTGTTTTTATATTGTGTGTGTACGTATGTTCTGTTTCTGTCAGATATGTGTATGTGTGTATGTATGTATGCATGCGTGGTAAACGTTTTAGCTTGATTATAATGACAATGCTGATTTTTATGAACACCAAAAAAAATTAATAATAATAATAAAAATTAATAATAATATACAGCGTGTGCTGTAACCTCACCGTGGTGCAGGGGTGTAACATTCTCTTTGAGAATGGCCAATACAGCACAAAATTGAAGTTTTGAGTAAAATTCAGTATCCGTAAAATTCTGTGATATTTGTTTTTTTGCACAGTTCTTTACACTGTTTTTGTTTAAGTCTTGAATTTTTATATTGATGTTGATCATCACTTTATTTATTTGCATTACCATAGTTTGACACCCAATAGCCGACGTATTTTTCGTGCTGGGGTGTCGTTAAACATTAATTTATTCATTAATTCATTCATTCTTTTTGAGACATCTTCAGAGCAGACAAATGTGATTCTTTTGTAGATTACGATAGTATGTGACTCTAAGAGAGCACGACATCTGTGCATCGATGTTGGGCAGCACGTAAGGTACAATCGTAAGAGTCATAGGCATAACGTTAACACGTAACTGACCGTCGTTTCCAGCGACGTTCACTTATTTTCCACATGTATTCCATTTCATGTGTTTTTAATTGCTACAATAAGTCGCCTCCAAAACAGATCAATTTGACCCTCGTCTCTGTTATGGGGATACGTAATGTAGGAATCTGTTTTCAGATGATACAAGACTTCCTTGGGTATTTTCCTTGTTGAAATATCTTCAAACATGATAATGATCAAAACGTCCCGTCCAGTTTTTATGCTTTCCATGTTTGCCATTTGCAATTCGTACATACACCAGTAACTTTCCAGGAAGTGTCTGGACAAAACAACAACAGTCTTTTTGCTTCCTTGAATTGCAGACAAAATATTTGATGCTATTTCTTGTCCAGGCATGAAATCTCGGTTATGTATGTTAAGATTTAATCCAGAATCTTCCGTTTCGAGACGATTTATCATTTCGTTCACAACAAAATCTTCATCTTCGTCTGCATGGGAAACGAAAGCAGAAAAAGTAAACGAATCACATTCCTCATCCAGCAGCAAATCACTTCTTAATCTCAGTCTAGCAACGTAGTACCAGTAGCGCAAATTCCACCGGTACCTGTACGCTGTTGCTCCGCTCACAATGACCAGTGCAAGTATACCACCGAACACTGAGCCGAGGATTAGTGTAAGATTGTTTGAGCATTCCTTCTGCAATGTAGTGATAACATCTTTAAACGCGCCCATTGAACTAAACGTCTTGTTTCCAAAGGCACAAGTGTAATTGCCGATTTCAACGAAATGGACCTTCGATGACCATATCCAATTGAGAAAGTCTAAATTATTGCAAGTGCATGAAATAGGGTTCCGTATCAAATGAATTGTTATGTTCTTAAATTCAGCCAATGTGTCTAAGTCTGTCATTAGTACTTTAGAAAACCACCGTACCTTGTTATTTGTAAGATCCAATATCTGAAGTTTTTTCATGTGAACTACCCTAAGAGGGAAGTCCAGGTATATTGCGTTGTTCGAGAGATTTACCATCTTAACAGACACCAAGTCATGAAATATATTATCTGGAATACCATGTATATCATTTAACGACATATCCAGAACCTCGAGAGATGTTAATCCATCAAATATGTGTGACATATTTGCCATGTTCATAACAGAGCCAATTAAGTTAAAAGAAATATTGAGTACTTTAAGCTTTGGAAAGCTTCGGAAGAAAGTTGTCGAGGTATTTCTAGCTATATTGTTGGAAAGGTCAAGATATGTCAGTTGTTCCAGACCTTTCACGGGACCAATCCAATTTGCTAGCAAGTTGCAATTTAGCTTTAGTCGTGTTATGTTGTTAGGACTCACTTGTATCCATGTGAGGTCAAAATCCATCTGTGCGCATGTAACGTGCAATACCTGCAGATGCGGTGGTACCTGTATGTCATTGTCTGTGGCATAATGCGAGGGACATAAGAAGTGTGAAGTATATTCAGGTGTTGGTTTACGATAAGGCTGACAACCAGTGTTAGTATTCATTGAGCACTGAGCCGGGTTCACGTGTTTCGGTTTCTGTAGAAATGGTATAACTGGAAACGGTTTTGACTCGTCATTTCCCAAATACAAATGAGTAACACCTTTTATCCATGACAGTTCTGTGAAGTATGGGGTGTTTGAAAAGCTGTTGTATCGTGCAGAGATGTACCATAGCGTAGGTGGCAAATTCGATAAAGCTTCTGGCATAACATATTCTACACGATTGTGATCAAAGTATAATGTTTCCAATTTTGTCGTCTTCAAATGCTGTGTGTGTTCACCTTTTAGTATGTTACAGATGCACTCTTTAGCAACGATAGCGTATGCCTTCAGGACTCGAATTGAGGAGTTTGTCAGTCCATACGTAGCGCTTTGGAAATTTTTGAACAGTAGATTGTCGTTATCCGATATGTCCAGTTCTTCAATGTTTTTTAAAGGCAAGAATGCTCCAGTTTCTATATTATTTAAACCGCACAATGATAAATCTAATTTGTTTAGATATGGAACATATTCAAAGGTGTTGTTGAAAATATTAGTTATATTGCACCGACCTTCATGTCCGGACAAACTCAAAGAGGTCAGTTTCGTCAAGTTTTGAAAATGTTCACCAAATGTCATATTGGGACTTCCATCTAAACAGAGTTCCTCCAGTGAGTGAAAAACAGACAGAGCCTGACCAGGACACTGAACATCATTCCCTTCCATGTGCAAACACTGGAGATGTGTTAAGCCATGAAAGGAATCATCCGCCACTTGGTTAATTATGTTATGAGAAATATCTAAATGAGTGAGATTTTCAAACCTAGCGATTTTTTTCGATGTCAGATTCTTCAAGTTGTTATGGTCCATCAGAAGGACGGTTATTGTTGCCGGAAGTGTGGTGGGTACGTCTGGCAGTCCTCGGTTAGAGCAGTTGGCAACTGACTTGATTACACTGCAAGCCAGGCTAGACTGAGATGTTGTCGAAAGCCTCTTCGCTGCGGGAACACTTATTTCATCTTGTGATAAAATCAGAACTGGGATCGTCAGTAGTGTCACTAAGATTACTTTGAAACTGAAAAAGAAAACAGAATAAAATTAGTTTTCTAACCGTTTTACTTGAGGTAACAGTACAGCAAATAGTATCACAGAAGGTCAGTTAAAGTTAAAGTTTGTTTTTGTTCAATGACACTACTAGAGCACATTGATTTATTAATCATTGGCTATTGGATGTGAAACTTTTGATAATTCTGACTCGTAGTCATCATAGGAAACCCGCTACACTTTTCCAAATGCAGCAAGGGATTTTTTATATGCACTTTCCCACAGACAGGAAAACACATACCACGGCCTCTGACCACTTGTGGTGCACTGGTTGGAACATAAATAACCAATTAGTTGAATAGATCTATAGAGGTGGTTCGCTCCTGTGACGGAAACACCTCAAGCGAGTACTCAACCGACTGGGCTAAATCCTTAGAATAGTGAAAGACGTTTCCTATTATTGCGACCACTGTTCACAACCGATGTTAATAACTTTCATTGAGGTCAGCTACAATGACGCTGAATCATGTCAATTTTACAGCAGCTGCTATAGCTTCTATAATGACGTCAGAAGTGTGCTACAAAAGTTTTCAGTGTATTTATATAACCGTTTATTGAAGATAATGTGGGTTTTGTCACCGGACATAAAGTTGGTAGGTACAAGGTTCGCAGCCCGGTACCGGCTCCCACCCAGAGCGAGCTTTAACGACTCAGTGGGTAAGTGTAAGACCACTACACCCTCTTCTCTCTCACTAACCACTAACAACAAACAACTAATCCACTGTCCTGGACAGACAGCTCAGATAGCTGAAGTGTGTGCCCAGAACAGCGTGTTTGAACCTTAATTGGATATAAGCACGAAAATAAGTTGAAATCAATGAATGAATGAATGAATGAATGAACTAACACCGGGCCCTCTCTAAATCTGAATTATGCAATCTGATTAAAATTAGCTATACTGGTCTACCAGTAGATCTAACAGCATTGCGTGGACTCCCATGTCCAGGTGACATTTCATCTATAAATAACAATTTAAATATCAACCAATTACACTTCGCCTTTGGTAGTGTTATTCGGGAGCATACAAATTCTAAACATATCGGGTGAGACTATTTATGCAATAGGCGAACTTGTTTGTCTATTTTAACATTAAAAAGCAGGGGTAAAAGTGTAGTAATAAACTGTATACTAGTATAAACAGATTTTATGGCTATACCATCACGTTTTTTTCGTCTTGAAACGAATTTTATATAAAATTTTATATTGAAATTAGTTTCCTTAGCAATTAGAAATTAGCACCTTTAAACACTTAAGTTTACCTCTCTCAACTGGAAACGTCATTAAACTGAACGCCGGATGAATACTTTTGTTCCAATGTTTTTTATGGAGTGTAAATTGTACCTCTGATATTTAAGTAACTATTATACACGTATGCACTGCGTTTATCTGGAGTTCCACCGTTGTGAATTTAGTTCAGATACGCTGAGTTAGGGTTTGCGTAGGTGTTTTAATGTATGTTATCCCACATTAGGTGGTCGGTTTCAGAAATAGCTTTACATTCTTCTAAAATAATATTGAAATCATTATTAAAATAGACTATTGTTTTGAGGAATAAGCCAGGAGCATTGGGTCAAACCTGGATAAAAATGGTAACAAGCTGAAATTTTCAAAATAATATGATAAACACGTATCGAAAGAGTTAACTCTCAAATTCATGATGGCGTCCAAAATGGCCGCTGTTATTTATTTTATCATATTTTTGCAACCAAATATAGGACAAATGCAAATAAAGTGTCTAAACATAGGTTTTCGGCCACAAGCAATACCATGAAATAATTAATTATCTGAACTGAAAAACCGAAATCTCAAAAATTAAAATGTGTGGCAACTACGGCGGTCAATACTAACCACAATGCTTACAACTTTGCAAATGTCAGCGTGTTACCAATTGTGTTCAAGTTTGGGACTATTTTCAGCTATTACTCCCGACCTATTCTTCACTAAATGGGATCTACAGGGAATTTTAAACGAAAGTAAGCAGCCTTCAGTTGTTTCAATTATACTGACAAGCCCATACGACTTCTAAGCCAGTTTTCATGGAAGCTTATAAATTCACTATGCGGTATTTGGTTATCGTTTTGATCTTCATCATTTACATCAAAATTCAATAATGTTGGTGCAGTGTCTTTATCTTCATCACCGGCCTCGGTGGCGTCGTGGTTAGGCCATCGGTCTACAGGCTGGTAGGTACTGGGTTCGGATCCCAGTCGAGGCATGGGATTTTTAATCCAGATACCGACTCCAAACCCTGAGTGAGTGTTCCACAAGGCTCAATGGGTAGGTGTAAACCACTTGCACCGACCAGTGATCCATAACTGGTTCAACAAAGGCCATGGTTTGTGCTATCCTGCCTGTGGGAAGCGCAAATAAAAGATCCCTTGCTGCTAATCGGAAATAGTAGCCCATGTAGTGGCGACAGCGGGTTTCCTCTCAAAATCTGTGTGGTCCTTAACCATATGTCTGATGTCATATAACCGTAAATAAAATGTGTTGAGTGCGTCGTTAAATAAAACATTTCTTTATTTCTTATCTTCATCATTATCCAACAATGCAGGTCTAGTATTGTTGCAGGTTTCACTCTTGCATTTGGTGCACATTGAGATGCATAACACTCCAAGTCTCATGCCATGATCCAACAACCATCTTCATTGCACCCGCGGATTATACCATGTTGAACAAAGTGTCAGAGGCAACAGAGAGGACAGTTTCCACTACTGTGGGTGTATCATCTTGTGATATCTACCCCATTCCAGAAACGGACAAGTCACTCATACAGAAACAGGTATCACGGCAATATATCGATACCTGAGAACGGTTTATTATTCACTTTCTGTCGTCATGGGCGTCAGCAGGAAGTTGTCCAAGGTGTGTGTGTGTGTGTGTGTGTGTATGTGTGTGTGTGCATGTGTGTGTGTTCCGGGGTGGGGGTGCAAGACATTTTGACATATAATAGGTCGATTGAACGATAACCAAGCATGATACTGCACAACTGGTTAATTCATAAGCTTCTATCAATCCTGGCTCAGAAGTCATACAGGCGTGTCATCATGAATTGAAACAACTATGGGTTACTTACTTACTTTTGAAATTCCTGACAGGCCCCAGTTGATGGAGGATAGGCCAGGAATAATAGCTTAAAGGAGTCCCAAACCTGAACAAAACTGGTAACAAGCTAAAAGTGACAAAGCCATAAAAATGTGGTTTACATTGGACATATTGACTGCTGCAGTGCCCACCATTGCTTGAATCTGAAAACAAATGTTTGCATTTCTGTTTGCAGAGATATGATAAAACAGATACAAGTGGACATTTTGTACGCCATCTTGAATTCCAGAGTTAGCTCTCCGTGGATTTGCGGTAATTTTTTTATATCTGTTTTATCATACGCTAAGGCTACTGAAAATTACAGCTTGTTACCAATGTATTCAATGTTTAGACTATTTTGAGCTGTGACACCAAGGCTCCGTTTCACGAAGCGATCTTAGCACTATGATCACCTTACTTGCTAGTTAATCAAGATTAACCTCGAGCGCAAGTGCAAGAAGTGATTGTGCTCGCGCTTGCACTCGAGGTTAATGTTGATGAACTACTTACGCCCCTGTTTATTTCTGAACAAACGTCTTCATGCCTTCTAACCTATACGTGGGTTGAATTTCACTATAGTTGGCAGCGGTAGACTCGTTAACTAAGAAGCAATATCTCCTAAGAGAATATCGCAGGAGATATCGCAAATTATAGTGCCAGCGATATCTCCAACAAAAGCCTTTAATGGGTGATAAATACTGGTTAAAGGACAACGCGTGAACATTTCTGAAAGAGGCATGTGTGCAAAGCTAGAGGTGTTGGAGTCTAGCGGAGCAACCTCTAGCCCTCTCCTTATTGATATGTTAGGGCTAGTTCGAGTCATGATCCTAGGGAAAATATATTCTGGATATGAAGATGGATAGCACTGTACAACACATCGAACATAATGACTCACCTCATTTTCACCAGAATAAAGAGCTGACAATTCCACGTGTATATATCGTATATCAAGAACACACAGTCACACTGGTCATGTAAAAGACGAAGTCCACAGAGTCGGCCTACTAAATATGTTTTGAATACTGTTAGAACGCGATGTTGTGAGACTTGTTCCCGACAAGAAAGTTCATTATTCTTGAGATCAGTATGTAAGTGTTTACATAATAATTTATAAATTAATAGTAATAAATTATCGCAACACCGGATTGCCAGATCTTTATAAGTAAGCTGTGTCAGTAGATGTTTACGGTTACGATGTTTCGTTTGAATGGGACGATGCTGTCTGTCGAGAGGGTCAGGAAATCCCGGAAACTTAGGCATGTTCAAGAAGAGGCTCATTCGCGGTCGCTCGTTAAAACTGTTTGTGTTTGTTTGTGTTTCTGTTTTCGGTGCAGTCTTAAGAGAATAAAATTATTGTCTTGCTATAACAGACGACATGACTTTTACGAAATGTAACTAATCACGTGTCTTATCACTTTAAAGTAGTATTAATTTGTTTTGATTGATTATTAGTAATTGTTTGTTAATTAATAAAGAAGACAGCAATCTAGCTGTTTCTTTAGTGACATAAATGTTATTTCCGCCTGCTGGCTTTGTTAGATCAGAGTAACCCCGTTCCAGCAGTCTATATATAATATGAATAATTAATTAATATATATATATATAATATATATATATGCATGCATGCATGTATATATATATATATATATATATATATATATATATATATATATATATATATATATACATACATGTCTACGGTATTTCTAAATGTGTTACAGGTTTCTAGGTTTAACTAAACTTAGTGTCCATTTTCGCGGGTTTAAACTAGGTTTGCGACTTTAATTTTAACTTTGTTAATGTAATTCTATAGGTGCCACCCACTTGATGAGATACTGTAATAAAAATGGCTATGCATTACAAGATTTAGTCGCCATGATGACAGCTAGGACAATTTAAAAACAAATTGTTTTCAATTATATACAAAAGATCGAGATTAAATGTAGAATTCCTAGTTGGAACATGGTGTGAGTAGTAGGGAGGCCTGTGGTTTTAAACAAAATTATTTCCTTAAATGATTTAAAATTTAATTTCTAATTTGTGTATATGCAAGCACAGTAAGAGTTGAGGATGTTTAAAATTCCACAAGGAACAACGTGGACAGTGACAGGACAATTTCAAATAATGTAGAATGCCTAGTTGGTACATAGTGTGTTCTTAAAGACAAAATAATTTGCTTAAATGTTTTAAAAATTAATTTTAATTTGGGCATATCCAAAACACAGTAAAACAGTAAAAAAGTAACGTTTGTTTGATTTAACGACGCCACTAGAGCACATTGATTTTTTATCTTATCATCGGCTATTGAACGTCAAACATGTGGTCATTTTTAGAGGAAACCCGCTGTCGCCACATAGGCTACTCTTTTACGACAGGCAGCAAGGGCTCCTTTACTTGCGCTTCCCACAGGCAGGATAGCATAAACCATGGCCTTTGTTGAACCAGTTATGGATCACTGGTCGGTGCAAGTCGAACTTGTATATAACAACCACTCAAGGGACCAACAGAAAATGGCCGTTATAGACAGGTGGCCTTTATATAGAGGTCCCAAAATATTCAATCGAAACCCTAACATATTTCACTATAAAATCTCATTATTAACTGTTGTAACAGTTTGATGTCCTTTGTTAATACCCCCAAGAAAAGAAAAACAACACAAAATAATAAATGAATGAATGAATGAATTTTTTTTTAACGACACCCCAGCACAAAAATGCATATCGGCTATTGGGTGTCACAAATGGTAAGTATATGAACATATTATTTATATATAGTTAATGAAAACCACAGTGTAAGGAGCTGTGGCGGGAACGTATAATACAATATATAAAATCAAGTTAAGTACATCTTAAAATTTTGTATAGAAGTCAAAGTGTTTTAAAAACTTTACAATTAACATTGGATGGTATTTAAACGATTCCAAAACATTTCTGTTGCCAAATATATCATTTCTCGTCGGCTTGAGATGATCACACTCCACCAAAATGTGCCGCACAGTCAGTGTACACTGACAGTGTTCACACTGAGGAGGAGGGTCCTTCTTTGAAATAAATGAATGCGTCAAATATGTATGGCCGATGCGGGCACGGCATAAGACTACTTCATCCTTTCTGCACCACCTGTAGGATGACTGCCACTCTCCCAGGACTGCCTTGACATAGTGAAGCTTATTCGCAACCGCACCGTCCCAATCATCTTGCCAAGTCGAAAAGATACATTGGTTAATATGAAATTTAAAATCACTGTAGGGGACACCAACATGGACACGGGGCAAGTTCAAAGCAGACTTGGCAGCAACATCTGCCTTTTCGCTACCCTTAATATCAACATGGCTGGGTACCCAACAAAATATAACATCTTTATTGGCAATTGATAAAAAGACACACTTTCGTATCACCATCCCAACTAAGGGATGCTCCAATTTCATGTACTGTAGAGCTTGGAGACACGAAAGTGAGTCTGTAAAAATAATATACTTGGATGCACATGAATCCTTAATCTGTTCCAGGGCTTTAATGATTGCGCAAATTTCAGCAGTAAAGATTGATGCTGAATCGGGCAATCTCATGGAAATTATTGCGTCTGATGGAAAAACTGTAGCACAAGCCACAGAATTCCCATCCCGTGATCCGTCTGTGTAAACAGGAATGTAATCACAGTACCTCTCTTGGATTTCCATGAAATGTTGTTTATAAATAACTGCGATCTTTTTTTAGATGCACAAGATCGAATACAATTTTTGGTGGTTTGATACACCAAGGTGGCAAAATAAAATATGAAGGCGTTTCCAAAATGTCTGATAAATCAATGTTGGAAACTGATAAAAACTGCTCAATGCGAAGACAAATAATAAAAGTACATGTAATTGTATTTATTAAAACCAAATTTAGTACGTTTGCCTCCATATCATTTAATATAATATCTGCTTTCCTTTTTAAAATGTTGTCAATTTGCACACGACCCACTCCAAATTACTCTGCTATCTTTCTAGCACTTAAACGATGTTTCTCCGACTTCCTGAAAAACTTCTACTCGTTGTTGTAAAGTTAAAGCAGAACGATATTTCGGTTTGGGATTGGGAACTCTATTAACGTGCTCACATCCTTAAAGCTTCAGGCACGCCGACCTCGGATCCAGTCTCTGACATCGCCAGTGGCTGGTTCCGGGGCAGGAGGGCGATATTTCGGTTTGGGATTGGGAACTCTATTAACGTGCCCACATCCTTAAAGGTTTAAGCACGCCGACCTTGGATCCAGTCTCTGACATCGCCAGTGGCTGGTTCCGGGGCGGGAGGGTGGAGGGGGAAGCAGTTGAGATGTTGGGGACAATTTAGTAATCAATTTTGATGGTAAGACTATAATCCAAAAGAGTAATGGGGGGGGGGGGGGGGGGGGGGGGGGGGGGGGGGGGGGGGGGGGGGGGGAGGGACAATTAATTAATAAAATAATTAATTCAAATGCACCATAAATAATAATAATATGCCAGGATATGGATTTTAAACATTAACTTAGCTGGTGCAGTTTTCAGTCGGGCTCGTCTAAACATAAAATATTAATATAATTAATATATTTAAATATTTCTAAAAAAAATAATATTTAACTAGTTATTTAGAGCCGGATAAGGGTTCACAAAGGGCGTAGCCTCGCGCCCAATCCAGTCAACGGTCCAACAGGCAGGTAAGCCCAAGTTAGCTGGTCCGGATTTCCATGTGGCGGAAGTGCCGGGGGAGGGAGGCCTCCTAACAGGCATTCTATCGGCCGAAACCGCCTACGCCCTACCGCACCCAAAATAGCACCCTACCACGGCGCCCCCCCCCCCCATCCCGACCACCCCCCAAGTTATGCATACAGCAGGTAAGGGCGGTTAACTATGAAGATGATGCTAGGGAAGGCAGGAAGGGAATGAAGGGAAGGAAGATGAAGGAATGATGATGAACAGCCCGCCAGTCGCCGCCCGGTGAAGTTGGTGGAAACGTATCATACAGCTTGTTGAGTTGGGGAAGAAAGTTCTTGTAGTTGAAGTAACTTCCGGAGGTTTCCACAGAGAGTTCCTCCAGCATTCGTACGCATAACATCCGGAAGGACGCGTCACCTATACGGATGACAAAGCCATTGCTATATAAGCCTCAGGGGCATCCGGGTAACCACTAAATCGTTAAACGGATGTCCCTGAGTATCGGCCAGGCTATCTTTTTTTATTATATGTAATAGTTAACCGATCAAGTTAATAGCCTGTTAAAACCTATTTAATAAATTAAAAAAAGAAGGTATTAGCATATATTTATAAAAAAAAGTAATCAATTAAAATTGCTAAGAGGAAGAATTAATAACAAACTCGTACATTTAATAACAACTACTAAGTTAAAAGGGGCATAAATACAACAAAGAAAGCCAGGAAGAAAACGGCGCCATCTACATGAGGTCGACCTTCCTGTCTTCTAATCTAATAAGAACCACATTAAAACATATAAACAAATAATAGTAAAGTTTAGTCAAGTCGTCAAGGGTTTGTATAGTGGTGCGAACGGGCCCGACTCCGGAGGATACGAGATGGTATCACTATAAAGCAAAGTAAAGTCTAGAAAAGAGTAGATGGGGCCGACCCCGCTTCCTATTTCTTCTTAGAGTGGGGCGGTCAATCTTCCAGTGCTGCTAGGACAGGCTCGGACATGTAGTGACTAAACGCGAACAACCGTGACGTTCTGCAGAATGGCCGTCATACGAGTCACGAAAAAAAAAGTCGACATAGTCAGCCGGAGAAATGACGTGGAGGCAAGGAATCTCGCTAAAAAAGAATCCAACCTGGTGGTGCAGGCTGTCGAAACCAGGGCGACCGACCTAATGAAAATATTTTCCCGGAATTTTCTGGTATTTTCATTTTAAGCGCGCGAACGCCCCTTTCAAAGCAATAGTTTAAAGCACGCGAAAATGCCATTTTCAAACATATAAAAAAATTATTTAAACAGCGCCATATTTGACATATTTAAAAAATAACAACCAAAGAGATACATAACAATAAAAAAAATTGTATTATTTATTGGAATGTTATGTATTCAATAATAAAGTATAAATCAATCCACATAGTTGGCAGAATTTTTCTACTTCCTTTTTAAGCATAACCCTATTTTATGGCTTGTCTAGTTTACAAAACATGATAAATATATTCATCAGTGTAAATAAAATTACTATACCTAGTACAGCAATTAACAGCATTATTTCTCTCTCCCTCTCTCTCTCTCTCTCTCTCTCTCTCTCTCTCTCTCTCTCTCTCTCTCTCTCACACACACACACACACACACCAAACATAAAAAATCATCACAAAAAAACCCCTAAAAATCATCACAATCCCCCCCCCCCCCCCCCCCCCCCATAAAAGCCCCACTTTATCAGCAAATAGTGTAGTACAGTTTCACTTCCACCTACAAATTAGTAATAAAGTGACAAACCTGGGACCAATGTTATTTTTACGTAGGTACATTGCCATATTTGCACTATTTCATCAGTGGTGTCGAACTAATTTGTGGTTAATTGAATCGGAGACGAAACGTCTGGTACCCACATTAAGACTGGCTATCGTTCTGCATTATGCTAACATGACTATTAGAAAATAACTTTTCGCGGTAAAATCTAACAATTGTTTGTAAAAAAATTAATTTTTTATAGTTTAACTTACTTGAATAAAACAAGATCGGTAGGCATGTTAATTAATTAATATTAATGTCATGGATGTGACACAGATTACTGGTAGCCAAATAGTATTTAGTGAAATGTTGCACGTGAAAGCATACAAAAAGAAGAGAATTGTGGATCCGTTTGTTTTGTTTTCGTACGATCGCAAGTGTTCTGTTATATGTTCAGGTTTTTACACACCGTGGCGAAGTTGCATGCATCGCCATAGAACCGATGTCTATCCCGTAGTAATTACTATATAATATTTGAAATATCTTTAAAATGAATACATAAACTAAATAACAAGTAAGACAAATTTCATACATAGCTTCTGTTTATTCGATTATCAAAAACATTTTCATTGGTCGGCTGTTGACAAATAAGCCAATAGACAAACGTCTTAGTAATAGCACAAAACAGTCGATAATACCAAGTTCAGGTTGCAATGGAGAATGCAGAATGATAAACTCTGTTTAATAAACTCTGGATTTAAAATTATAGAAAATTAAAAATATATTCAGAAATGGTTGCTTCCAAAAATAATAATGAAAGCGAATTTGGAAAAAATTCCGGATATTTGGCATTAATTCCGAAATTCCGGATATGGGTTAAAAATTCCGAAAAATTGGTCGGCCTGCGAAACGAGTAGCGTTCCAGCGTCCAATCAGTTCCAATGGCCGCATACATCCCAGTAGAAAACTTCATTTCGCTGACAAAAACAATGAAATGAAGGATCCCTAAGTCGAGCACACGAAAAGCACGTGCAGTGTGCACAAGCGAAACAAACACGTCATACCGCGTCGAGCTCCAGACTG
The DNA here is from genome assembly GCF_016097555.1 of Gigantopelta aegis. NCBI lineage: Eukaryota > Metazoa > Mollusca > Gastropoda > Neomphalida > Peltospiridae > Gigantopelta > Gigantopelta aegis. Next base: position 34,288,157 of record NC_054702.1, read on the forward strand.
GGAATGATAACAGATAGGTAGATAGATAACAATTTAACGTGCCCATATACCACTAGGGTTTCGAACACGCCCATCCAGAGTCCGACCTCCGATAAAATCGGTGGCCTGACTCGGGATGGGGGAGGGGGTATAGAGTTGAAAATGGGGAGAATTTTTAAAATAGCAATTAGTAAAAAAGTTAATGATAACAGGTAAAAAACGGCACGTGGATGCGCTAGTAGACATGTAAAAAAGCTCGATTTGGATCCCCCATTGAAGCCTATATGCGATGTCTATGTTTTGTCTACAAATAAGATTACCTGAAGCGTGCCTCTAATCCTATGAATGTAGGGTAGGGGTAACCCTGTGAAGATCGCCTATCACCTAGGGAGGTTCCAGCAAGACTAGGGTACAAAATAATAAAAGATAAAAGTTAACACATTTTAAAAACATAGGAATGCAAATAAACATTAATAAAATAATAAGTATTAAAACATCGTCTTGAGTCGCCGGGGGGGGGGGGGGGGGGGGTGTTACAATGAGGCATAGTCGGCTATCATCGGAGACATCCATACATTCATTGACTAACACTATGCTTGTCACTGATAAGGTAGAAAGGAAAGGGGCAGAGGGGGTGTTAGGGCTATATCAGCAACCAAATATTGACGTGGGGGATTAAAAGCCACCACCCCCCTCATCTGGGAGGAAGGTTAGTTAAGGGGAAATAATAATAAAAATAAGTATGGGCAGTCCTCAGGCCGTCTTGTCTGTCAGAAATAACATTAATATATTAAATTAGAATTTTCGTGGCCTCTACAAAGGCCATAATAGCCTGCTCCACTAGTTGTTTATGTACTACGGGTGGGTTAAACAGTTTAATTGGATTGAATTTAATATCTAAATTAGTAATTATATTTTTCAGGGTAGAACGCTGGTCTTTGTATTTATTACAGTAAAACAGATAGTGTCTGACGTTATCAGTTGTATTACATGCTACACATATAGAACTAGGTGTCATATTTAGTCTATGTTTGCTGTCGTTCAAGCCAAAAACTAATCCCAGACGGAGTCTAGTTATAACTTTCTCAGTTTTAGTATCTAAATAGGTGGGACATTTTGGTGTCCCACTCTTGTTGCCAAAAATTAATTAAGTTATTATGTGCTATGGCCATAATTTCATTAAAATTAACATTAACCTTAATATCTATTTTATCATGTAAAAGTGCTTTTGTAGCAAAAAGGTCGGCGTGCTCATTGCCAGAGATGCCAACATGAGCAGGAACCCATTCCAAAACAATATAGTGACCTTTATTACTAATGTAGTTAATTAAGTTAATAATTTGTTTAATTAAGTAAGAACTCCAGAATTTGAGGCTATGAAGTGCTTGTAGAGTGCTCAAGGAGTCGGATAATATTAAAAACGTTTTGGGTGAAGTAAAGTTATTAGTGTTAGAAAGTATCCACTTAAGAGCCGAGGAGATAGCGACCAGCTCTGTAGTAAATACAGAGACATGGTCGGTCACTCGTGCTTGGCAGGAAGTGGATTTGGCTAGCAGTTCCGGTGTGACATAAAATGCCATACCGGTTCTGCCAGTGGATGGGTCTTTAGAGCCATTTGTATAAATATATGTAAAATCAGGGTAGAGATCATTTAGAGCTGCCTTGAAAATGATATTTTTAAATGGATTAAATTCAGTTTTAAGAGTCATTTCTTAAAAGTAATGAGTTATTATGTGGCTTAATTAACCAAGATGGCTCCATAATACCGGTTATTATGTCAGCATTCAGATCCAGGAGTTCTAGATTAGAAGCCATTCTATTGTTAAAATTAAGGGCAGAATTAATATTTATGTCTAAATATAAATCATTATTTGGCTTCATCATAGAGACTGGATTTGTAGGGACCAAATTTTTAACTTTAAACCAGTGTCTGAGACACTGTTTGGTGCGCCTAACATTTAGGGGGAGGATATTAAGCTCAACACGCAGACTGTCGTTCGGGGTATCAGGGAATACCTTTGCTAAGATCATCAAGGCTTTGTTATAGACTGTTTCTAGTCTATCTAACTGCGATGGGGTTGCACAGCAAAAGGCCTGAGCACCATATTGGAGTCTGGAGACTATTAGAGCTTCGAATATCATTAAAAAATGTATGTCTGTCTGCTCCCCAAGTGGTAGCTGACAGAACTCTTAACAGATTAATATATTTATTACATGAAGTGACTACATTAGTAATATGTTTAACAAAAGAAAGTGATTGGTCAAAGGTTATTCCCAGAAACTTAACAGTAGAAACTTGAGGAATAGGAGTATTATCACAGTTAAGGTTTAATTTATGGGTTCTAATTTTAGCGTTATCAGTAAACAATATAGCAGATGCCTTGAATCTAGAGACAGTAACCCCCCAGGAGTCGGTAGTAGTAGTGGGGCCTGTTTGGAGGCATGACCTACTTTCTCGTGACCTTGGCCTTGGTATGAGTCATAGCATGACCTACTGACCTACTTTCTCGTGACGTAACTGACCTACTTTCTCGTGACGTAACTGACCTACTTAGACCAGACTCGAGAGTATAACACACAGGGTATTTCGTTAGTAACTTCATTCACTTTCTACGAACGAGAACTGAATTCATTTGACATGGCCTGTTCGACAAGTGGAAGCAGTACCGATACGAGATGCAAGATAGAACTTGGAAGTAACGTATACGTTGTGGCCAAACTGTGGAAAGGGGACATTGCCATTCACATCAGGAAATTTGACGACGAAAATGCCACTTTACCCACGAAGCGAGGTATTGCACTAACCCTTAAACACTGGGTCGAACTGTGTACAAGTAAGAGCCAGATAGACGACACCATTGCAATCTTAAAAGAAAGGAAAGAGGAGAAGTTGTTTCGTCATATGGGGTCCAACGTGTACGTGAGCGTGGACAACAACATTGTCGGTGTAGACATTCGACAGTGGTGGTGGTGCGTTGACGCGATCAAGCCATCGAAGAAAGGAATGTTTCTTCATCTGGACCAATGGGAAAAACTCAAAGACTGTTTCGCAGTCATGTGTGACTTTGTACCAGAGCTGAACTCGATCGTGCCCTGCGCCATGCAAGACGACCAATCTAATTAAAATTAGCTCCACTATTACATGTGGATCTAAAGACAGCCAGTTGGAGCTCATGTCCACCAATCAAAACCTTACTTGCAGAATCCTGCCAGTGATTTAAAAATAATTTGAAAACATTCTGAATTATCCTGAGGGTATACGACATGTTTCGTGTGAATTACGAATGCCTTAAAACATGTTTTATTTTATAAAATAAATAATTTGTAATGTAAAACTGAAGACTGATTTAGTTTTTTTTAATTTTATAAATAAATAAATAATTTTTAATGTAAAATTGAAGACTGATAACCCACCCCGTACGTATTGGTATGGTTCGCTGTACTGCGGCCACTAAAATAGACTCGCCCGATATTTTTAGAATTTGTATGCTCCAAAATAACGTTATAAAAGGCGAAGTGTGATTGGTCAATATTTAAATTATTATTTACAGACAAAATGTTACCTGGACATTGGGGACTACGCAGTGTTGTTAGTTTTAAATCACTGGCAGGATTCTGCAAGTAAGGTTTTGATTGGTGGACATGAGCTCCAACTGGCTGTCTTTAGATCCACATGTAATAGTGGAGCTAATTTTAATTAGATTGCAAGACGACCATCAAAATCAGATGGGATTCCTACAGTGTAACTTCTGCAACCCGAACGAGTGCCATCAGTGGCTATAAAAAGTGGTTTGTGGTATAAACGTTATTTGTTTTACGACTGTCCTAGGGAGCAGACGTGTTTTTATGATTCTAACATTTTTGTGTCTTGTTGCACTCTATCTGGAACGAAGAAAATGGCATCGGGATATTCGATCAGTGTTAGTAGCAGCAGCAGTAGCGACGAGGACGACGTCTTGGTCTGCAAATGTTCAGAAAGACATACGATCAAAAGAATGGCTACCAAACCAGAAGAACATTTCACGGATCAAACGGATGCTGCCTGTGACAATATGGATGAAAATGAAGATGGTGAAATCAAAGAAGCCGTGGATCAAACAGATGCCGCTCGAGAATATAAAACAGACGCTGCCTGGGATGAAGAAGACTGCTGTTCGAGACGTTACCTGTTCTGCCATCGTCCCGAAATGCGCCACGTGTACACGCGGATGCAGACATTTGGGTGGTGGCCAATACAGTTACGCCAAAAACCGAGGGAGCTCGCCAAGGCCGGTTTCTACTACACGGGAGATCACGATGCCGTCGTCTGTTACTGTTGTGGGCTACGCGCCTACCGATGGCAGAGAATGGACGACCCAGTGATGGAACATTACAGACTCTCTCCGAGATGTCCCTATGTGAACAATGTGTTCAGACGCATTTGAAACACCTGTATGTTTTTGCTATGTTTTGTCATATATTTTGTGTATTTCTGCTGTTTTTAGTAATAAATTTTGTTTTGTATATTGTGAATCTGTTGTTTATAAATAGCATGTCTTTATGATCTATCGGTCAGTCGAGAACCATGTCTCCATGGGAACGGTACCTGGAATCTGTTTACTACGATGCGAAACATCCTGGTAGTTATGCAGGTCCTGTTAAACTGTACCAAGCCGTTAAAGCAGAGGATAAATTTAAAATTCCTCAAACGCAGATTAAGAAATGGTTGAAAGGTCAAGAGACCTATACCATGACAGATCAAGTGGGGCGAAAGTTTCCGCGTAATACCTATACGGTGGAAGGCTTAGACAGCCACTGGCAATCCGACCTGATGGACATGATCAGTTTGGCTAAATATAATAATGGGGTGAAATATCTCATGGTGATAATTGACCTGTTCTCCAGATACTTGTGGGTTCTGCCGCTCAAATCGAAAACGGGCAAACACGTGACAGACGTTTTGACAGATCTATGGAAGTCAGAGTTCAGAAAACCCAAACTGTTTCAGTCTGATTCGGGGTCGGAGTACAAGAACCATATGGTCAAAGCATTATTAAAGTCACACGGTATAACGCAGTTGTTTTCGCTGAATGAAACCAAAGCCAGTTATGCAGAACGGGTCATTAAAACCATTAAAATGCGCCTGTATCGCTATATGTTAAAAAACTTTACTTACAAGTACATGGATGTGTTAGAGAAAGTCGTCCATAGTTATAATCATACCATACATAGGATGATAGGTCAAACACCAATCAGTGTAAACAAAACGAATGAAGAAGAGGTCCGTCTGTCGCAGTATCTGATCAAATCTAAAAAGAAAATCCAGAAAAAGAAGAAAAAGTTTACTTTTGACATAGGTGACAAAATTCGAGTCAGTCATCTTCGTGGTACTTTCGATCGGGAATACCAAGAGAAATGGTCTGGGGAAATATTTACCGTCGAGAAAAGATACTGGTCTCAAGGTAAAGACATGTACAAATTAAAGGATTGGAGTGGTGATGCCATCGAAGGGACATTCTATGCTGCCGAACTTCAAGAGGTGACAGAGCATCCAGAACAGATATACCGCATCCAAGACATCGTGAAAAAGAGAACTCGTAACAAGAAAAAAGAAGTGTTGGTGAAATGGCTTCACTGGCCTAAGAAGTACAATACGTGGATTCCAGAAGCAGACGTCGTTCGATATCAGATGGTATAAAAGACCTCAACACCTGTTTAACTTTCATTAGTATGGACGACAGTCACCTGGATCAGATGAAAGCAAAAACCGTATGGTCAGTGATCACGGATCGCTGGAGATATGCAGGATCTCTATAAATAGGATGTCTGTCAAAAACCATCATCATTTGAGGATAGAACCTTCAGAGGAGCAACATGTCAGACCAGTACAAATTGTATGTTCCCGACGTGGATAAGTGGACCCGTTTCTACAAATAGCAAGCAGAAGGCAAACTTCAACCTCACTTCGAAATTCAACGTGGTGGGAAAAGTCAGATCATGTACAGTGTGGATCGATGTCTAGAACTCTACGATCCCACGTGAAAAAAAGAACAAGAGGAACAGAACAAGCCCCCGACACCCAATGTTGTCATGGTCTCCCCAACGCAGCAAGTGGTGGAGCAAGCCAAGGCCGATCTGAAACGGAAACAACAACAACAACAACAAAGTGGTACGGGTTGGAAAGCCCCAAAACTGCAGAAGCATTTCTAAATAAACTATAAAAGGAACTATGTGGGTCAGATATCGTCATTTCATTTAGAGTCATCATGCAGAGCACATGTTCAGAATGTGGTTTCACATTCTCGAGGAGAGACGCCATGCTAAGACATTTTCAACAAAAACATGCTAAAGGTATACCACCACAGCAGCAGCCACCACCACCACAGCTGCAACCACCACCACCACCACCACCACAGCAGCAGCCACCACCACCACAGCTGCAGCCATCACCACCACCACAGCAGCATCCACCACCACCACCACCACCACCACCACAGCAGCAGCCACCACCACCACAGCTGCAGACATCACCACCACCACCACCACAGCAGCAGCCACCACCACCACAGCTGCAACCACCACCACCACCACCACCACAGCAGCAGCCACCACCACCACAGCTGCAGCCATCACCACCACCACAGCAGCATCCACCACCACCACCACCACCACCACCACAGCTGCAACCACCACCACCACCACAGCAGCAGCCACAACCACCACCACAGCTGCACCCACCACCACCACCACCACAGCAGCATCCACCACCACCACCACCACCACCATGTTCGTGTCGGGACCCACGTCGTGTCGAAAGACATTTTTGGTATACAAATTGTTGAGGGATGGTAAGATCTTCCCATCGCCTCAACGCATCGTTTGGCTCTACAAACGATGGCAACCCCTCTATGATACGATCAAAGTGGTTGCTTGAGTGAAATTTGTTCAAGGCATACCCGAGAATTTGGAAAAGGATCGTTATTTGGATTCGAGAGTCAGAAATCTCATCGTGTTGGACGACCTGATGTCTACAGCTGGAAAAGACCCTCGCATCACCGACCTGTTCACGTAAGGAAGTCACCACAGAAACGTATCCGTCATTGGCATCAACCAGAACCTGCATCACAGCAAGGACCCGACACAGAGAAGAAACTGTCATTACCTGACACTGTTCAACAACCCCATCGACAAGCAGCAAGTCCTAACCTTGGCACAACAGATGTATCCTGGAAATACTCGTCATTTCATGCAGCGGTTTGAGGAAGCTACCCACAGGCACTACGGACATCTCTTGGTGGACTTAAAACCGACCACGACCGAACATTGGCGCCTTCGACCTAATGGTTTAGAGACGGGGCCGTCCGAATGGTATAAAAGCACAAACGTAACGACGAATGTCTCAGAAGAGTTGCAGCCACCGACGGAGAAAGAGCTCTACATGCAAAGAAACGCATTCAAAAGAACACTACCAGGCATGCCCGCCTACGAAAGTGACGACGAAGAAGAAGATGAGGTGGAACCCTATCTGAAAAAAGTCAAGAGGATGCAGTCTTGCGATACGTGTGGTCTGGTCTTTAAAGACGGGAGCGACTTGCAGCGACATCTGCGATTTAAAACGTGCGAGGAGGGAAATGAAAAAGAAGAAGAGCTGTCGCCCGACCTGGAAAACGAAGGCATTCGTCTCATGGTGGAACGTGAATTCGACATCAATCATGACTATATCGAAAGCAAGAGAAAACGCTACGAAGAAAAAAACATGTCCCAAGATGCCATCGAAAGAAACATGAAGACTTTACAATGGAAGTTATTTAAAGACACGTACTCTCGCTTTCTGAACTATATGCATTACTTTGACAAAGGCCCCAACACGAGGAAACTTCTACAGTCTGTGAATCCTAACCGAGATGTCGGATCACAAATTCGTTCTAAATTAAATCAGTATCGTTCCTGGATCGGCGAATATTTGGACGAAATAGACGACGACCATACCGATGATGATGATACTGATGATGAGGACGAAGATGAAGAGAAATGAACACTAATATTATTCATATGTCGCCCTTAAGGCCTCTCGATGTAACCCAATGCGTGCCCCCATTTTATATATGTGTCAGTGATTTGTAATTTAGAAATAAATGAAAAACCAAACCATTGCGTTTTTTTTGTTGTGTGTTTTACTCTATGACTAGATTTGTGATTGGATATTTCTACCGCTACTTTATAGTAGCAAGAGTTGTGTGTACAGGACAGCACATACCACGACCTTTGATATACCAGACATAATACACTGGTTGTCTATAAAGGGTTGTAGTCTAGGGAAATACTTGTGTTTAAAATGCAGTTAAAAGATCATAGGTTAGGTTGGAGCGTTGATTTGCAGTCACGCGTTCTGTCTTCAAAGCAATGGGCTGGGAATGTTTCACACACACACACGCACACACACACACACGCACACACACACACACACACATTCCTTTCTTCGAGACAAATATGTCTTTCTTTCCCTGTGACTAAAATAAAATACTAAAAATAAATATTTGTATTCAATTAATCTTTATTTTACGAGGAAGGAAATGTTTTATTTACTCAATATATTTTATTTTACGGTTATACGGACATATGGTTAAGGACCACACACACACACACACGCACACACACACGTTAATACGCGTGACTGTTTGAAATTCAATACCGCAATTTTTTATTCACATTCAGTCGGGCCTACTTACTATATTCGTGAAATTTTGTTTTGTATACCTAACAAATAGAGAATAAACAACTATAGATTTATATAAGAAGGAAAAAACAATAAAAAAACAACAAAAAAAAACGAACAATTGCATTACTGAGAACCGACACGGTTCGCCTGTGCTGTACGCTTACGCTCTATTCATTACACCACAAGATGAATGTGAAAAATAATTCTAATTTAATTTACATAACGAAACGATACGGTAGGGTAATTCCTTGTTTGGAGGTAAATAGCTTCATATTATGTAGATGAACAAAGACAGTCTTTTCGCTTGTCATAATCATTATACGCAAATTAACTGTCTTGTGGCTGGCTCCATCGTTTACGTCACGAGAAATGGTGAGCGGTGAAATGGTGAACGGTGGTCTTTAAAGGGACATTCCTGAGTTTTCTGCATTGTAAAATGTTTCCGACTAATAAAATAGTTCAACGATTAAACTTGCATATTAAATATATTTTCTTGTTTAGAATATCAGTGTCTGTATATTCAACGTGTTTCTGGTCGTCTTAATATTTGTAAGAAGCCCCAAACTGGATTGTGTCTTCAAATAATTTTGTACGTACGAAATAAACTATATTTTAGGAAATAAGATGCAATTTAACCTAACAAATATTAGAACGATCAGAAACACGTTGAATATACAGCCACTATTATTTTATGCAGAACAATATGTTTGAAATGTAATTACAATCGTTAAACAGTCTTTGTTAGTCGATAACATCTTAAAAAACTGCAGCAAACTCAGGAATGTTCCTTTAACAATAAAACATATTTAATTAGTTAAAGCTGTGTACCTGTATTACGGCACCTGTTATTTCATGGTCTTTACTAAAGAACGCCACTTATTTGTAAAAGTATTGTCCACTGTCGTTAGCGTGTGTATGTTAACATCTCGATAGGTGACAATGATGTCATTATCCACCCCAGGAGAGGAGCGCTTTCCCGCGTTCATTGTGGTTCCGCTGGAGCGTTACGATAAATCTAGTGTTAGGCAGTTAGTCGCATTGACTTAAAGTGCCTTTATCCAATGAAGGTTTAGTCACCTCTTCCGTGGATACCGTTCACCATCAAAGGCGGGACCCGTCGATGTCGAGTCTGTACCCACGACGAGGAACGGGAACATCTGGTGTTGTTATCTTTTTTAAATGTGTTCTTTTCGTCACGGTAATTAAGTTGCCATATGGCATATGGGGATGTTAACGGGACTTGATTGCTCGCATCATAGTATGACGATTATAAATTCATTGCTAACATTCATTCATTACTTCGAACACAGCTGCTAACAGTCATTCGTTACTTTGGACACAGCCATGCACCCCTTTCAAACGTAAGTTTTACATTTACTTCTTTTTACGTATTAAAATTGCATTCATTTATATATTGCAACGATTTTAAAATCAGTACACCTCTTAAGAAATCTCAGTTACATTAAATGTCGTTCTTTTTTTTTCAGTATCGATGATTTTGATTTCGAACGTCTGTTCGATGAATTAAGGTTAGATTATTTTATAAATTGTTACTAGACTTTTTATCTTTTATTCAACGTCTACGAAATACAGGCTCTGTTGTTTCGTAGATTGTCCAAACTTTGCAACAACCAATATGTTGATCAATTGTTTGTCAATGATTAAGTGAACAAACAATATACTGTTGATTGATTGAATAAGTATACAATACAATACAATAACTTTATTTCCATGTTCATATATGAATAATAAAAAACATAGTCTGGTTGACCAGCAAAAATAAAGTACATAAAATATTAATCGCTAACATAAAAAAACCTAAACTATAACTCTAATAAAGTACATGTAGTGTAACAGATTATATTGTCTTTTGTCTGTTCTTCAATATTCGGTAAATTAAAATAAAATAAATAACAAATTATAGCAAACAACAACAATTAGTAATATGTAGATATCAAAAGGAGGAAAGTATGTTTAACACTGCTGAGGTCATTTAAAGTAACCAGGCAGCCGATTGGATAGAATTGGTAATGTGGTGCGCAGCAGCTGTTTCGCTGATATTATGTTTGAGACAACCGGAGACAGTGCGCGTTGCATAACGTCAAATACATGTACATCGACCGTTCTTTTCATTAGTAATAAACTGTATTGTAGCTTAACAAATCAACTTGTTTGATATATATATATATATATATATTATATATATATATATATATATATATATATATATATATATATATGCTGACCTCGCTAAAAGTTTTATGTCGTTAATATATCATTGGTATGGGCGTCGCTAAATTGTTAAGGTCTCTAATAATTAAATGATTTACAGTATCACTTGTATATTTCCAGCGAAGAAGAATTTACCTGCCCCCCTCTCGCTCCCTCAAGCGTCACCACTACCGTCGTCTCCAGCAGTCCTGACGCCACCACGAGCGCCATGGATAGTGATGATGAGTAAGTGTTAAGTTTTACATAAAATAAATATTAAAATTGCATTCAGTTATACATTGCAACGATTTTAAAATCAGTACAACTCTTAAGAAATCTCAGTCGCCTTAAAGCTAATAATGAACAATGCTCTTTTTTTTCTTCTTTTTTTTACGTATCTCCTATATTTTCAGCGACGTGTTTATCTACACGCCCTCCACCATCGTCGACTCCGGCAGCCCTGTCGCCACCACGAGCGCCACCGTCGCCAACTCTAGATTAAGGTCTATTTTGAAGACCCCCTATATGTAAGTATTTACTGAAAACACACTATACCCAACTGTGCTTTATTGTATTACGTTATTTTGTTTTGGATGTTGCTTTTGATATTAATGTTCAAGTCCGTTCAATCTGGCATTAAGGAGGTGGAGTGATTGCGTGTATGTTCTCTCTCTCTTATACAAAGACTAGACATACTGATTAAATGACATTAAACTGATAAAACAAATTTACGTGTTAAACATCTTAAGCTGTTAAAAAACTAAATCAACATTTAATGGGTTTTTTTTCTTTTTCAGGGGCAGACAGGAACAAAAACGAGTTCTTGCAATGATCATCAGGTCATTGCAAGAGTTTCACGATACACTGTAAATAAACAATAAAATAAAACTGTGTTATGATTTTTGGCCAATAATAACCTGGGTATAGTAATTCGATCGTCGGCTGATTAGGAAAAGTAGAGTCTGTTAACTGTTTCATTCTCTCCAGTATACTTCAATTATTTTGTAGCTGTGTCGAGTGCGACAAAGCATTCATGTGATATGCGAAAAATGGTGTTCAGTCTTCAAATAACGTTGGTAAAACTTTTATTTATATTAAAATGTGTTTCGTATATTTAGAGGACACATTTCTGAGCTTAAAAATAAACGCATCACCTTTACATCGTTAAATACACATTTATTGTATAATTATTTTTCTACCACCAATTCATACTCATCCCTATAGTAGTTAAATTTATAAACTATAATACATACTTACTTTTTTTTCTCGGTGAATCTTCCTCACAATCAAATAATGACAGTCCGATACAGTTATCTAACAGCTGCAATGTTTGTGGTTCAGCTCGGAATGGCGCAACTTTTTATACACTTGGGCGTCTGGTCTAAGTAGGTCAGTAGGTCAGTTACGTCACGAGAAAGTAGGTCAGTAGGTCACGAGAAAGTAGGTCAGTAGGTCATGATATGACCCATACCAAGGCCAAGGTCACGAGAAAGTAGGTCATGCCTCCAAACAGGCCCCACTACTACTGTCGGTCCAGTTTTGAAGTTTATCAATATCTTTTTGAATATCTTCTTTAACTTTGTCTAAACACTTTCCAGAACGCCAAAAGGCCGTATCATCGGCAAAAAACCAATACTCAGCTTAGTATCTTTTCCAGATGTATTTAACAAAACAGAAGCTGAGTCATTAATAAAGATACTGAAAAGTGTGGGAGCTATGACAGAGCCCTGTGGGATACCGTTGTCAAGGTTCAATACTTCAGAAAAAGATTCTGCTACATGTACATTGACAGAAAAGGTTCTATTAGCTATGAAACGTTCAATAAATGTAAACATGGAACCCCTAATACCCATGTTATACACTTTAATTAATAAGCCATGACGCCAAACTATGTCGTAGGCCTTTTCCAGATCAACAAAGATGCCAACCACTTTTTCGCCAAAACTAAAAGCATTAGAAATTTCAGACTGTAGCCTAAATAAGTGGTCAATCGTAGAGTGTTTTTTTTCTGAAGCCACTCTGGTAACTAGTCAACAATTGATTACTTTCTAAATAAAAACTTAGTCTGGAATTAACCATACACTCCATGGTTTTGCATATGCTAGATATTAGTGAAATAGGCCGATAGTTGAAAGGGTTAGTAAGGTCATTGTCCCTCTTTGGGAAGGCTGAAGACTTCAGCATGGTTCCACGCTAGGGGCAGGCAACCCTGTTTCCAAACTAAGTTATACAATTCCAGGAAAAGGTTGAGGATATTATTGAGCATATTTAAAAAAACAAAAAAACTTATCTGGACCTGGCGAGGTACCTTTCCTATGAGTAAAAGCCTCAGTCATTTTCTGGATAATAAAGGGAAGATTATAGTTAGATCTAGAGAATTTAGCATCCAGAGGAATTTTAGTTGAATTTTCTAAATGGTCTTTAATTTTGGCAAATTTAGTAGGAAAATTACTATTACTGAAAATTTTTTGGAAAGTTTGCCACAAAATATCTGCTTTTTGTTGATTATTAGTATATATTTTATTATGACTTAGTAAGGACGATTTTGGGGTAGGTTTTCCCTGGATGCGTTTAACCTTTGACCAGACATCGTTACTATTACTCTTATTATTGAGTGATGAACAAATTTTCCCCAAGAGTCCTTTTTAGCTTTTAAGACTGCTTGCGTTACTTTGTATTTACTTTCTTTAAAATTATTAAAATTATCTTTATTATTATTTTTGGGGTAAATTTTCCTCATTTTATTTCTGTGTTTAGTTAAATTAGCAAGTTGATCACTCCACCATGGAACAGAATTACATTTAGATTTATAGTTTGAAATAGGGTTCTGTTGGCAATATCAATAATGCTATCAGTGAATTTTTTATTGAAACTTTTAATATTCTTATCTCGGATATCATCAATTTTTAATTTAGAACATAAGTGAAAGAAACCTGGCCAATCAGCTTTATTAAAATTCCATTTATCCTTTGCTTTAACTGGCTCACTCGCAATCTAATTAAAATTAGCTCCACTATTACATGTGGATCTAACAGCAGTCCGTTGGAGCTCATGTCCAGTTGACCTTTCAATCGACCAATCAAAACCTTACTTGCAAAATCATGCCAGTAATTTGAAAAAGAATTTGAAAACATTCGGGATTATGCCGAGGGTATACGAAATAATTCGGGTGAATTACGAAGTATGCCGGAAACTAATTGAAATATAAAATGTTATATAAAATTCGTTTCAAGACGAAAACAACAAACCGTGAAGGTATAGCCATAAAATCTGTTTATACTAGTATACAATCCAAAGTTTATTACTGCACTTTCCTCCCTGTTTTTTCAATGTTGAAATAGACCAACAAGTTCGGCTATTGCATAAATAATCTTGCCCGATATTTTTAGAATTTGTATGCTCCCGAATAACGCTATAAAAGGCGAAGTGTAATTGGTCGATATTTAAAGTGTTATTTATAGATGAAATGTCACCTGAACATGGGAGTCCACACAATGCTGTTAGATCTACTGGCTAAACCCAGTAGAGCTAATTTTAATCAGATTGGCTCCCTCCATGACCTGTCTAGAATATAATGGGTAATTACAGGAAAGTGGTCGCTATTAAAGTCATTCATGACTTGCCACTCACACTTAGGGGCCATCCCGTCGAAGACCAAGGTGAGATCAAGGCAGGTCCAGCAGTGATAAGAATCGGAATAAAAAGTTGGGGAGCCATCGTTAATACATGATATTTGAACTTCCTCCATAAATTTTTCCATGATGGCTCCTTGTTTACAAGTATTGTTGGAGCCCCAAAGAGTATTGCAACAGTTAAAATCTCCAACAATAATCACTTTGTCGCTATGGTCTTTTGAAATATTTTCTAAATAGTTTTCTAATGTTAAATTTAGGCGGAGGCTGCCCGGATGGATATAAAAATATATTATATATATTTATATTCTCTGCTCGGCCGTGCACCGTCACACCCATGACATCTATATTGGTATGAGTAACCTTTAACGGGATGCGGGAGTATGACAACGTATTCCTGACATAAACAGCTATTCCTCCCCTATATGTGCCACTAGTATTGTGGAAAAAAACTAAATAGCCTGGGGTATTTAAGGATGTGACATTTTAAAATTATGGTGGCTGGGTGTGGAGACAGGAGTCGGCTTGGCCATTCTGTTAGTGTACCAACTCAAATTGTTTGGTAGCACACTTGGTTCACTAATTGATACTCCCAAGTGGTGTTTAAATGAAAGGCAGGCCGCGTGTGTGGCTGATTTAATGGCCTTCTCATTAACATTTCCCTTACCAGCCGCCCCCAAAGAACCGTCCAGAAAAAGACCGGTCAAGATGCGCATTAATTGCACAGCTGTGATCGGGCAGTCTGGACTGTTGATAAATCTATTTTTCATCAAGGGGGGGGGGGGGGGGGAGTTGAGTAGGCGCCCCTAACATTGTTATTGTGGAATTTAGTAGGCAGGTGAGGAGACACAGATGTGTGTCTATTTTGAATGACCGGGACCCTAGGTACACCTGAGGGACCAGTTGTCTCCCTTGGCTTGGAGCTTAGTAACCTCATCGCCTCTTTGTAGTGACCGTATTCCTGGCTATGTGTGAAGTGCTGGCCCTTACATTTAGCACACCTAAGTGGCTTGGCGCATGGATTGTCTGGTCCCCGCTTTGGGCGCTTGTCCCCACATCTGAAGCAAACTGGGTCTCCCCTGGTCCTGCATTTCTTAATATTATGTCCCCATCTCTGACACTGGCTTCACGCACACCTGACACGGGCTTAATCTCTGACTTTCACCAGTGACTAAGTCCGGGCCAGGAGTGGGGGGTAAGTTTGAAGTGGGCAGAATTTGGAATTAATTGGAGTAGTCGGGGCCGCAGACTGCTCTGATCATCCTGTGAGGAGATCTGTTGTCTATCTTCGGAAACAGGACGGCTTGTCTGTAGGTCTGGTCCCTTTTAGTTACGGCATTGTTACGGAAACTTTCGCCTACGTCTCAGTTAAATAAGTACATGTGAATAAATAGTGAAATTCGTCTCCAATGTCATTATTGTTACATAATGTGCACGTTCGACCTTCTACTGGGGTGTTGTTCCAGCATCCTATTTCGATTGGTAAGTAGTGGTTAGATGTTCTACATTTTAGTAATATAGCCCAAAATGTTTGTGGTAATACAATAAGATATTTTTCTAATCTAAGGTTTTCTTTAAGTATAGTGTACGTTTTACCTCTTGATAATAAAGCTATGTTACTATTCCATTGTTGTAAATACTGGTCGTTTTGTCTTAATTTTACTTTCTTAAGAAGTATTTTTATGGATGAAAAGTTCCGTGACATCCAAACATTTGCCATGCCTAGCTGGTTAAATATATCTTCGACCATTTTTATCCATTTATAACTATATCCATTAACAGCTCCGCAAGGCTCAATGGGTAGGTGTAAACCACTTGCACCGACCAGTGATCCATAACTGGTTCAACAAAGGCCATGGTTAGTGCTATCCTGCCTGTGAGAAGCGCAAATAAAAGATCCCGTGCTGCCTGTCGTAAAAGAGTAGCCTATGTGGCGACAGCGGGTTTCCTCTAAAAAACAGTGTCAGAATGACCATATGTTTGACGTCCAATACCCGATGATAAGATAAAAACTCAATGTGCTCTAGTGGCGTCGTTAAATAAAACAAACTTTATATTCATTAACAGAAGAGTCGTGTAACATTAATTCATGCAGTAAAAACGATGATTTTGTTTGTTTACCAGATACGATACGGGCGCAAAAACTTATAATTCTTTGTTGAATAATTAATTTAAGGGGTCTTCTTCCTAGTTCTCCATATAACATGAATAGCGAGGTGCCTTTCTTATTGGTAGGATGTATCTTAAGAATTTTATATGAATAGTTTCAATGATATTGATGTTTTCGTAACCCCATATTTCGCATCCGTATAAGAGAATCGGAAGTACAATGGAGTCAAATAATTTTAATTTGCATTCTACTGAAAAGTTATTGTCTTTAGATTTAGACAGAACAAAGTACATTGCTCTTGTTGCCTTTTGAGTTAGCTGTTTTTTGCTTGTAGTAAATTTATTTAGTTTGGTAAAAGTAAGACCTAGGTTGGGGGTTTTCACGTTTTCAAGCACATCATTTCCAAGTGTAAAAACTTTCTTGTAGTCATTACTGGTGCCATTGAAAATTATTATTTTAGTTTTACTTGCATTTACTTTGAGTTCCATTTATGGCACCAGTCATGGTGTCTAGACAGAGAAAAAAATACGTACCCGTTTTATTAAGATAACTTAAATGGTAATGTACATTATCAGCCGTCCTGCTTTATTACTGTAAATAATTCTGTAAAACCCTTGATTAAGTAGACTTTCCCATCTAAAATCACAAAACTGACCAATTACGTAGTCCCAAAAAGAAAAGAAAATTATCACTTGGGTATCGTGAGTGGTCGTTTTTGCTCCAACGTACCATACCAATAGGCCTAATAATATGCATTTTTCTTTGGATTTTTTTAAGAGAAAAATACTATAACCCCATTTAGTTCTGTTAATGCAAATTGAAATATATTTAGTTAATAGTTTATTATATTATCAAGTCATTTATGTTGTCTTACAAGTCAGGTTGATACTGATGAGCTTTACAGCTCAAAGTTAATAAAGAATTGAATACAGTTTACACTGTGCATACAGGAGTTGGTCGTAGCTGACGTCACGTCGCCTCAAGCTAGAATTCCGGACGCACCGAAAACAAAAGAAAATGGCTGCCCCCAGTTAGCAGGAATAATCACGTTTTTTTGTTTTTTTTATTAACTCTAAAATTACGCATTTATTATTGCTTAAAGGGACATACCTGACTTTGCTGCATTGCAGGATGTTTTTGACTAATAAAATATTTCTACGATTAAACTTACAAATTAAATATATTTTCTTGTTTAGAATATCAGTGTCTGTATATTCAATGTGTTTCTGGTCGTCATAATATTTGTAAGAAGCCTAAACTGGATTTTGTCTTCAAATAATTTCGTACGTACGAAATTTTTTTATTTTAGGAAATAAAATGAAATTTAACCTAGTACAAATATTAGAACGATCAGAAACACGTTTAATATACAGCCACTAATATTTTATGCAGAAAAATATATTTGATATGTAATTACAATCGTTAAAAAGTCTCTATTAGTCGATAACATCTTTAAAATTGCAGCAAACTCAGGAATGTCTCTTTAAAGTGTCAGTATGCTTTGGTGGTCCGGGTATGCATCTTTCCAACACATAAGGCTCATGTTTGAGTTTACTCTCCCTTTAGCAATTTGTTCAGATCCATTGATAGTTATATATTTGTACAAGTATATCTGTTTTTCCTCAAGTTTATCGTGTGTGTGTGTGTGTGTGTGTGTGTGTGTGTGTGTGGTCCTTTATGTATAGTGTGAAAAAAAATCGAATGTTTTAACACTGGTGACAATTAATCTGAATTGTCACTGGATATTGTCAGATATATCTTTGGAGTTCTTGAGAATCCGCATGTGATTAATACCACCTGTCTCGAAGACTGTTTGGCAATGTAATTGTATTAAACATCCGTCCTTGGTAGTAGTCAGGATAATTGTTAGGTTTAGAGACAATGATTTGGTGGTGAATTCTGAGGAATGTTCTCAGATTTAAAATTTCTTTTGATCTACAATAATTTAGTTGGGGTCAGGGTTACACACCACCATTAATTGTTCAATGTAGTTCAATATAATTTCTATGTCAAAAATACATCAATACTGAGAGGGTCATCTGACAACTAGTTTTAGGGAATACTCTCCCTTGACAAGTATCTGGCAGAAAATTAACATAATTATGTTGACCAAGAACATTTTCAGTTAGCCACTCTCATTCCAGGGTACCACCTCGCGTTGCTGTTATACATGTCGTAGTATACCACAGTTCTTATCAGTTATTATTAATCAACTAGCCGTAATACGTTGGGAACTGCCCACATCGTATATGTCGTTAGCGGGCCATAGCTTGTATTTGTCCATGGGCTCATACGAGATTTTACTTCCGGTATTATTTTTTATTAAGAAGATTTTCTCTCTTCGTTGTCAGGGTGACCAACTTTCCGGAATTTTCCGAAAAATCCGGAATTTCAATCCCATACGCGGAGTTCCGAAATCGATGCCAAATATTCGGAATTTGTTTTCAAATTCACTAACAATTCGTTTTTAAGCAACTAATTTTTATTACATTCTGCGTTCTCCATTCCAACCTGAACTCGGTAGTATCTGCAGTTCTGTTATTACTAAGACGTTTGTTTATTGGCTGTATTTGTCAACAGCCGACCAATGAAAATGTTTTTGACAATCGAGTAAACTGAAACTATATATGAAATTTGTCTTACTTGTTATGTAGTTTATGTATTCATTTTAAAGATATTCAAATATCATATAGTAATTACTACGAGGCAGAAATCGGTTCTATGGCGATGCATGCATCTTCGCCACGGTGGGTAAAATCCTGAATGTATAACAGAACACTTGCGATCGTACGGAAACAAAAGAAACGGATCCACAATTCTCTTCTTTTCGTATGCTTTCACATGCAACATTTCACTAAATAATATTTGGCAACCAGTAATCTGTGACACATTCGTGACATTAATATGCCTACCGATCTTGTTTTATTCAAGTAAGTTAAACTATAAACAATGTAAATTTTCACAAACCATTGTTAGATTTTGCAGAGATATTTTTCTTTATACTGGCACCCCAAAAGTGCTACTATAATAGTAATGTAAGCGTAATGTAGAACGATAGCCAATCTTAATGTGGGTACCAGACGTTTCGTTCCGATTCAGTTAACCACAAATGATGAAATAGTGTAAATGTGGCAATGTACCTACATAAAAATAACATTGTTCCCAAGTGTGTCACTTTATTACTAATCTGTAGGTGGGAGTGAAACTGTGCTACACTATTTTCTTATAAAGTTAGGCTTTTTATTTAGAGGGGTTTTTTTTGTTGATGATTTTTTATGTTTGGTCTGTGTGTGCGCGCGTGTGTGTGATAATGCTATTAATTGCTGTACTAGGTATAGTAACTTTATTTACACTGGTGAATATATTTAACATGTTTTACTAGACAAGCCATAAAGTAGGCCTATGCCTAAAAAGGAAGTAGAACAATTCTGCCACTTATGTGGATTGATTTATAATTTTATTATTGAATACATAACATTCCAATAAATAATACAATTTTTTTTATTGTTATGTATCTCTTTGGGGGGGGGGGTGTTTCTTCAAATATTTCAAACATGGCGCTGTTTAAATTATTTAAAAAAAAAATATTTTATGAAAATGGCGTTTTCGCGTGCTTTAAAATATTGTGTTGAAAATGAAAATACCAGAAAATTTCGGAAAATATTTCCATTAGGTTGGTCGCCCTGCGTTGTGAGTAATCCTGTAAAAAAAAAAAAATTTACTTACTTTTGTTGACTTATTAAATGAAGAACTATTATTTTGTTAATTTTTTATGCAGTGGTGTCCAGTGTATTTGCGCACCTAAGCATTCAAGGACCATTTTCTGTCTAGATTTTCTAGATGACGATGATTTTTTTGTGTATCTTTCCAGAGCAGTACTGTTTGACTAGTTATATCGTCAGTCTGTATTTCGTCCAAAAGTTCCATGTATAACACCAACATTTTATCTTTAAAATATAAATACAAATCGTATGTTAAAAGTTTGGAAGTATAACATTATACACAGAAAAAATGTTATGCATTGAAAATATAGTAAAATGGCTGTTTCTGCGATTCGTTATCGGTCAGTGACCTTCATTAGACAAAATTTGTGACCAATTTATGATCACAGTAATGATCAATAAAATTTTTGTAGGATTTGCCTGCAAAACCCAATCTTGACATTGAAGCCAAGTAAAATGTTCCCGTTGAAGATTGCATATGGTAAAATACTGAAATAAGCCATTGCCATGGATTTATGCAACTTGCGAAAGTGCCCATGTAAAATTTTAAATCTTCAAAAAGATTCCCCATTCTCTAGAACTACATTTTAAACTTTAGAATCACTAAAATACCTTGCATACTAAGTATTATATAGCCAAAAAGGTTGTCTTCGGAAAGTTTGGCAACCATATTGAATTTATGAAAATTAGGGACATTTCAACAAGGTGCATTCGGGTGCATTTTCAATATATTGTTCTACAAACCTCTTCATAATGCACGGGAAAGAAGAATAAAGTTGCAATTTGTGGTAGGTCTGGCACCATATTGATTAGACTACAGTGTTTAATATTTCTTTTGTGCGTACATGCGTATAATACAGACTAGTAATGTGCTATTATATATGCAAGACAACAAGAGGAGTGGGGTTGTGAAAATTATATGTTAGTTCAACTGGCGGTAGTATGCTAGGCAATATGGATAATCTTTATAGTTGGGTGAGGGGCAGTGCTCCCCTGTCTACCCCCACCCGCGCTTCGACGCCTACACAATGGATGGATGAATGTTTAACTACACCCGAGCATAACAATGTATAGGTATATCGGTTGTTTGGTGTCGGTGATTATCTACATTATACATAATATACACATACACATACAATTACACACACGCACGCACGCACGCACACATGTACATACATACATACATACATAAATATATACACACACACACACACACACACACACACACACACACATGCTATATAGAAACAGATGTGCCAGTTCTATACCCAGTGTCTAAGAGTTTTCTGTATCTACTAGATATTTATGGAGATGGTATAAATAAATTACTTTTGAGAAGCACATCTAGGTGATTCCAGTTCCATAGTTATTACCATACAATGTCATGTTGATGCATATTTACACTTTCTGTCTCTTTTCCCTACAATGCATTAAACATTGGTGTAACGACAGTACCACTTGCTGTCAATCTGGGGCTGTTTTTTTCAATATTCTCTCTATACACAGAACCTTAATTTTTGAGTTTTGTATTCACGAAATGTTCACAATTACTTGCAAAAAGAAAGGCACATGGTCAAAACTAGGTGGTGCTTAATTAATTTCCAGATTTCTATAAACCAGTAACGTTTGCTTTGTTTAACGACACCACTAGAGCAAATTGATTTATAAATCATCGGCTGTTGGATGTGAAACATTTGGTAATTATGACATAGAGTCATCAGATGAAACCCGCTACATTTTCCCATTAGCAGCGAGGGATCTTTAATATGCACTGTCTCACAGACAGGAAAGCACATACTACGACCTTTGACCAGTTGTGGTAGACTGGTTGGAAGGAGAAAACCCCCAATCAGCTGAATGAATCCACCGAGGTGGTTCGATCCTGCTACATAAGCACCTCAGAGGAGCACTCAACCGACTGAGCCAAATACCGCTCTACATGTTGGTAAAATACAGGTCCATAGGAACCGATGGCGGGGTGGAAGGAGTCCTACTATACAAAACAGCATATTTGTCATTAAAAAACCCCGCCAATTTGATCCGATGTTGGGAATTTGCGTTTCAGACCACTGATAATAGGAGAGAGAGTGTGCCTGGAGCGGAAATATTCCGCGTCTCACCTCACTTACACCCGCCATTTTTGTAGGTGGCAAATCTTTTTATATTAACCAATAAATATAGGATGTTAAGCCTAGAGTTAAAGACATTTTGCTAGGAAAGACATTATTTCAGTCATTTAAATTTTAGGACACATTTTTTTAGTGTTGTAAATACGGTACGTAGCCCAGTGGTAAAGCATTCGCTTGATGTGCGGTCGGTTTGGGATCGATCCCCGTTGATGGGCCCATTAGGCTATTTCTCGCTCCAGCCAGTGCATCACGACTGATACACCAAAGGCCGTGATATGTGCTATCCTGTCTATGGGATGGTGCATATAAAAGATCCCTTACTGCTAATCGAAAAAGAGTATATCTGTGTGGTCCTTAACCATATGTCCGACGCCATATAACCGTAAATAAAATGTGTTGAGTGCGTCGTTAAATAAAACATTTCCTTCCTCCCTTCCATCTTGATGCTTGTATAAGCCCATTCCTTCTAAAACACTACAAACAACGATCGCTGATTATGTTAACCACTATAATTTATTCACCTCATTTGATTAAATACATTTTTGTGTCAGTTCACGATAAATTAGTTAATGGACGTGAACAATATAACAGAAAGAAACAGATACGGACTACAGAGTGAGAGTGACCGAGAAACTGACATACAGACACACAGGGACAAAGACAGGCTACCAATTAACAATTCCGTTACCTGTAATAAAACCTGTTTAATACACACAGAAAACACAGCTATATCATAAAGATACGTTGTTACAATATATAATACAAATTATACTCTTCAAAAAAAGTAGGGGAACCAAAAATATTAAAACATACGTTTTGACCACAGACATCCTAGTAAAGAACGTTCAGATCTGTTTGTCAACACACCGAAACACATTCCATAGTTTGCACATACATCACGCACGTGCGTGGGGTGTCATTCTCGATTTTGACAATGTCCAGGAAGGTCCATTAATCACTGTGGAACATTATTTCTGTCAATCGTTTTCATTCTGTTCATCATACAGTTGTTATTGTTTTGTTTTTAGTCATTTTCATTGTTTGAATTTGCGATTTACTGATAGAAAAGCGTCAACTTTCAAATTTCACTTCTGACCCCAGTCGTCCTTCAAGATTTTTGGTGGTGATAAAACTTACTGTAATACTGAACTACCGGTTGTAATGTTTGCCCAATTAATTCACTATTATCATATAACCAATCCCTACAGCTAATTTTGGCAATTGTAAATTCTTATTAGAGTTCCCCTACTTTTTTAAAGAGTATATATATAAGAAGCAGGGTCCATCTGTGTGTATGTACATGTATAGATGTATTGATGTATTGATGTATGTGTGTGTGTGTGTGTACTCGGAGACTATGAAAACGCATCACCTATATGTTGTTTTAAGGAAATTATTAAACTAGAAATGCAGTTTACTAATTTATAATCGTCACCTTTGTTTGTTTCGTAATTGTTTTTAATGCAAATGCACTGACAACATTGCAAGATGCCAAAATGGTAAAACGCGTATTTTTTACTTGAAAGTCGAGTTCATATGGTAATCCGAGATTCTCGTGCAATATTCTCCTTTACATAATAATACAATCAAGAATCGACGCCGTTACTTTACCTAACTTTCACCTAACAAATCCACGATGCCTAGACTTTCTGAAAATCAACGCAACCAAGCAATAGGTCTTTTAGCAGCAGGAATTTCTGCCAGAGATATAGCCAGACGACTTAATTGTCACCATACGACACTTACACGATTAGATGTAAGGTATAGACAGAATGGAGTTACCCGGGATCGAACGAGACCAGGTGCACCATATACGCCTGCTTCATTTATGCGACCGTTTTCGAACATCAAGACGTACAGCAAGACGACCTTACGTTGGACCAATTTAGACTCAAAGGCACCGTCAGCAGCGAATCCAGATGGCACAGCAACATCACAATTGGCGTAGATTGCAGTCGAGGCAAGTCCTTTTCACAGATGAAAGCAAGTTCCATCTCTACCACACTGATGTTCGTCAACGCGTCTGGAGACAACGCGCGGAACGTCTTCAAATTGCTGTGTTTTGGAATCCAACAGATGGGGAGGGGGAGCGTAATCGTTTGGGGACGTTTCAGCTACCATCACCGGACTCCCCTGTACATTTGGAGAGAACGCGTTACTGCTGCCAATTACAGAGATTACGTTCTGCGGTCGACAGTTATCCCCCATTTTCGTGCCCATCCAGAATTACAGATTTTTCCGCAAGACAATACTCGTACGCACACTGCACATGTATGCATGCAGTTTTTGCAAAGTAGCCACATCAACGTCATGCAATGAACATGCGTGGGACGAAATTGGGAGGCGATTGTCCAGTGGGCAGCAGTTACATACTGTGCAACAATTAGAGGACGCTTTGGTGCGAGAATGAACAAAATTCCACAGACATTCTTCCAAAACCTTGTCACCTCTATGAGAAGACGATGTACTCTTTGCATAGCCGAACATGGAGGACACACACGATACTTACATTTAGAGACATCTTTGTAATCTGATCTTACATTTTAATTTTACTGAGTAATGAATTCATCAACATATTAATAAAATTCCATTCAAACAATTTTAAACTTTTTTCATTTTTACATTTGCTATGCTATCATAATTATAATTTGAAATATTCAGCGATTTTAATTTCCTTCAACTGTTTTACTGAGCCTTGTATGTATGTACATATGTATGTATGTATTTATGAATGAATATCTATATATTGTATGTATGTCGAGGTTGACTGTTACATACATAGATATTAACGCACTGGCACAGCGGATAATTAAATCCTTTCTGGCTTCACAAATTGTCCCATGCCGTTGCTGGGACTCGAACCTATGGCATTGGAGATGCACTGCCCATAGCCAAGAGTTTCTGGGATTTTTAGTGTGTATGTACGTATGTATGTTTTGTTTCTGTCAGGTGTGTGTATGTGTGTATCCATCCGTGGTAAAACGTTTTAGCTTGAATATAATGACCCTGCTGATTTTCATAAACACCCTCCAAAAAAGAAGGGAAAAAAAAGAAAAGAAGCAAATATGGATAAAAGCGAAAAGCATATTTTAAGGCAAATGTTTATACATTTCATGTTAAGATAAAATATATAAAATTATACGTTTGTACATACATAACCACATGCAGTAAAAACAAGTATAATCTTTTTGTAATTATTACGACTGAGAAGATCCATAACTAATATTGCTGAAGCATTGTTTTTATGCAGTTGTCGTGATTGTCTCAAACTTAAAAGGTCTCAGTCGGTATTCTCTTTGAGACATCTTCAGAGCAGACAAATGTGATTCTTTTGTAGATTACGATAGTATGTGACTCTAAGAGAGCACGACATCTGTGTATCGATGTTGGGCAGCACGCAAGGTACAATTGTAAGAGTCATAGGCATAACGTTAACACGTAACTGACCGTAGTTTCCAGCGACGTTCACTTATTTTCCACATGTATTCCATTTCAGTGCGAGTGCGAATAATTTTTACATGCTCATATACCACTAGAGTTTCGAGCATGTCCGTCCCGGGGCCTGTCTCTGGATAACCAGGGGCTTGTCCCGGGACAGAAAAAAAATAATTAAGCGGACAATTTTAAAATTTACATCCAAAAATTAAATAGTGGGCCTTTAAACTTTTGATGCGCATCTGTAATTAATATAATTAATAAAGAAAATTCTACTCATTAAATTTCGTCGCTAGATTAGATAGGGTGGTCAAAAAGAAATTAGATAAGATCTGTGTCCTGACTCGGGATGGATGGGTGAGGGGTACTATTGAAAATGGGCAGGATTTTGAAAATAGCAATTAGTTAAAAAGTTAATAGAATTTTGAAAAAAGAAAAAGGTTACAAGCCAAAAATAAAAAGAATTGACTGCTCGATCGAATATTTAAATAATTTGGAGCATTTTAGAAGGACAGTCCAAAAATAAATAAGAGAAAGAAGAGAGGATCGGACTATTTAATATATATATATATATATACTCTTCAAAAAAAGAAACGCAAAAGGGTACAAATGGGTTATAACTCCGATTTTATGTTTCCTACCGGTTCATGCTTTGTGAATATAAGGTCATTGCATGTCCCAAACACATTCCCACGGTTACATTCGATAAAACGCAGCTACTGTACAATAAAGTTCCAAAATGTGAATATTCGCAAAAACGCAGCCACGTACAAACCATGTCACCACTGCACGTGCGTTGTCTGCACGTGCAACATGAATACTGACAGTATAAAAGTGCAGGGTGTTCGCTTGCCTGGCCTCTGTATCTGGCCGACAGTTGACAATCCAGGACATGCCACGTCTCAGTGCTCAGAGCTGGCAGCAGCCTTGCAGGCCGAGTGGGCCACCATCCCCCGGGACGTCATCCGTACTCTGGTTGCTTCAGTGGGCAGGCGGTGCCAGGCAGTTGTCAACACACGCGGAGGCCACACCCGGTATTGACTCCAGATGACCTTGACCTTGGTGGTGTGTCCTATCACTTACTCACAATGGACTAGAGTGAATTGTGAACAATCCTGCAACATTTGGTAATTATCGGACTCACCATTCAATAATTAAATCAATTCTCCAAATGTTACGACAATGTGGTTTTGCGTTTCTTCTTTTGAAGAGTATATATATATATATATATATATATATATATATATATATATATATATATATATATATATATATATATAAAGAAAGAAGTAATTTCGACATAAACTTCTGAACGAAGGTCTAAAAGTTTAAAGTCCGATCTATATGTCCACGTGAGTGGCCTCGTTAAGGCCGTTAGGGTGCACAGCTTGTAGGGACGAGATGGGTTGCATCCCGTCAAGAAAACCCCTAGATTGACAGTCAACAAACGTTGAAGTTGTAGTGCTGTGCTGAAATACAGATCTTAAGAAGCTGGATTCGTCTGAACGAGAGAGAGAATCAGACTAGTGTATAGTCCAGTCGTCATGGGTTGGTATAGTGGTGCGGACGGGCCCGACTCCGGAGCATACGAGATGATATCACAATAAAACAAAGTAAAGTCTAGAAAAGAGTAGTAGGGCCCGACCCCGCTTCCTATTTCTTCTTAGAGTGGGGTGGTCAATCTTCCAGTGCTGTTAGGACAGGCTCGGACATGTAGAGACTAAACGCGAACAACCGTGGCGTTCTGCAGAATGGCCGTCATACGAGTCACGAAAAAACAAGTCAACATAGTCAGACGGAGAAATGACGTGGAGGCGAGGAATCTCGCTAAAAAAGAATCCAACCTGGTGGGTACAGACTGTCGAAAGGAGAAGCGTTCCAGCGTTCAATCAATTCCAATGGCCGCATACATCCCAGTAGAAAACTTCACTTCGCTGATAAAAACAACAAAGTGAAGGATCCCCAAGTCGAGCCGCGAAAGCACGTGCAATGTGCACAAGCGAAACAAACACTGTCTTACCGCGAATTGCTCCAGACTGGGAATGTTCCATTTCATGTGTTTTTAATTGCTATAATAAGTCGCCTCCAAAACAGATCAATTTGACCCTCATCTCTGTTATGGGGATACGTGATGTACGAATCTGTTTTCAGATGATACAAGACTTCCTTTGGTATTTTCCTTGTTGAAATATCTTCGAACATGATAATGATCAAAACGTCCCGTCCAGTTTTTATGCTTTCCATGTTTGCCATTTGCAATTCGTACATACACCAGTAACTTTCCAGGAAGTGTCTGGACAAAACAACAACAGTCTTTTTGCTTCCTTGAATTGCGGACAAAATATTTGATGCTATTTCTTGTCCAGGTATGAAATCTCGGTGATGTATGTTAAGATTTAATCCAGAATCTTCCGTTTCGAGACGATTTATCATTTCGTTTACAACAAAATCTTCATCTTCGTCTGCGTGGGAAACGAAAGCAGAAAAAGTAAACGAATCACCTTCCTCATCCACCAGCAACTCACTTCTTAATCTCAGTCTAGCAGCATAGTACCAGTAGCGCAAATTCCACCGGTACCTGTACGCTGTTGCTCCGCTCACAATGACCAGTGCAAGTATACCACCAAACACTGAGCCGAGGATTAGTGTAAGATTGTTTGAGCATTCCTTCTGCAATGTAGTGATAACATCTTTAAACGCGCCCATTGAACTAAACGTCTTGTTTCCAAAGGCACAAGTGTAATTGCCGATTTCAACGAAATGGACCTTCGATGACCATATCCAATTGAGAAAGTCTAAATTATTGCAAGTGCATGAAATAGGGTTCCGTATCAAATGAATTGTTATGTTATGAGATTTAGCCAATGTGTCTAAGTCTGTCATTAGTACTTTAGAAAACCACCGTACCTCGTTATTTGTTAGATCCAATATCTGAAGTTTTTTCATGTGAACTACCCGAAGAGGGTAGTTGAGGTATATTGCGTTGTTCGAGAGATTTACCGTCTTAACAGACACCAAGTCATGAAATATATTATCTGGAATACCATGTATATCATTTAACGACATATCCAGAACCTCGAGAGATGTTAATCCATCAAATATGTGTGACATATTTGCCATATTCATAACAGAGCCAATTAAGTTAAAAGAAATATTGAGTACTTTAAGCTTTGGAAAGCTTCGGAAGAAAGTTGTCGAGGTATTTCTAGCTATATTGTTGGAAAGGTCAAGATATGTCAGTTGTTCCATACCTTTCACGGGACCAATCCAATTTCCTAGCAAGTTGCAATTTAGCTTTAGTCGTGTTATGTTGTTAGCACTCACTTGTATCTGTGTGAGGTCAAAATCCAACTGTGCGCATGTAACGTGCAATACCTGCAGATGCGGTGGTACCTTTATGTCTGTGGCATAATGCGAGGGACCTGAGAAGTGTGAAGTATATTCAGGTTTTGGTTTACGATAAGGCTGACAGCCAGTGTCAGTATTCAGCGGACATTGAGCCTGGTTCTCGTGTTTCGGTTTCTGTAGAAATGGTATAACTGGAAACGGTCTTCGATCGTCATTTCCCAAATACAAATGAGTAACACCTTTTATCCATGACAGTTCCGTGAAGTATGAGGTGTGTGTAAAGCTATTGTATCGTGCAGAGATGTACCATAGCGTATGCGGCAAATTCGATAAAGCTTCTGACATGACAAATTCTACACGATTGTGATCAAAGTATAATTTTTCTAATTTCGTCATCTTCAAATGCTGTGTGTGTTCACCTTTTAGTATGTTACAGATGCACTCTTTAGCAACGATAGCGTATGCCTTCAGAACTCGAATTGAGGAGTTTGTCAGTCCATACGTAGCGCTTTGGAAATTTTTGAACTGTAGATTGTCGTTATCCGATATGTCCAGTTCTTCGATGGTTTTTAAAGTTAAGAA
The DNA here is from genome assembly GCF_016097555.1 of Gigantopelta aegis. NCBI lineage: Eukaryota > Metazoa > Mollusca > Gastropoda > Neomphalida > Peltospiridae > Gigantopelta > Gigantopelta aegis. The sequence continues at coordinate 34,318,003 of NC_054702.1, forward strand.
TGCTCCAGTTTCTATATTATTTAAACCGCACAATGATAAATCTAATTTGTTTAGATATGGAACATATTCGAAGGTGTTGTTGAAAATGTTAGTTATATTGCACCGACCTTCATGTCCGGACAAACTCAAAGAGGTCAGTTTCGTCAAGTTTTGAAAATGTTCACCAAACGTCATATTGGGACTTCCATCTAAATAGAGTTCCCCCAGCGAGTGAAGAACAGACAGAGCCTTATCAGGACACTGAACACGATTCCCTTCCATGTGCAAACACTGGAGATGTGTTAAGCCTTGAAAGGAATCATCATCCACTTGGTTAATTATGTTATGAGAAATATCTAAATGAGTGAGATTTTCAAACCTAGCGAATTTTTTTGATGTCAGATTCTTCAAGTTGTTATGGTCCATCAGAAGGACGGTTATTGTTGCCGGAAGTGTGGTGGGTACGTCTGGCAGTCCTCGGTTAGAGCAGTTGGCAACTGACTTGATTACACTGCAAGCCAGGATAGACTGAGATGTTGTCGAAAGCCTCTTCGCTGCGGGAACACTTATTTCATCTTGTGATAAAATCAGAACTGGGATCGTCAGTAGTGTCACCAAGATTACTTTGAAACTGAAAAAGAAAACAGAATAAAATTAGTTTTCTAACCGTTTTACTTGAGGTAACAGTATAGCAAATAGAATTTCAGAAGGTTAGTTAAAGTTAAAGTTTGTTTTTGTTCAACGACACTACTAGAGCACATTGATTTATTAATCATCGACTACTGGATGTCAAACTTTTTGTAATTCTGACTCATAGTTATCAAAGGAAACCCGCTACACTTTTCCTAATGCAGCAAGGGATTTTTTCTATGCACTTTCCCACAGACAGGAAAACACATACCACGGCCTCTGACCACTTGTGGTGCACTGGTTGGAACAGAAAAAACAATTGGTTGAATAGATCTATAGAGGTGGTTCGCTTCTGCGACGGAAGCACCTCAAGCGAGCACTCAACCGACTGGGATAAATCCCTAGAGTAGTGAAAGACGCTTCCTATTATTGCGACCACTGTTCACAACCGATCATAATAACTTTCATTGAGGTCAGTTACAATGACGCTGAATAATGTTAATTTGACAGCAGCTGCTATAGCTACTATAATGACGTCAGAAGTGTGCCACAACAGTTTTCAGTGTATTTATATAACCGTTTATTGAAGATCATGTGGGTTTTGTCATCGGACATAAGGTTGGTAGGTACAAGGTTCGCAGCCCGGTACCGGCTCCCACCCAGAGCGAGCTTTAACGACTCAGTGGGTAGGTGTAAGACCACTACACCCTCTTCTCTCTCACTAACAACAAACAACTAATCCACTGTCTTGGACAGACAGCTCAGATAGCTGAAGTGTGTGCCCAGAACAGCGTGTTTAAACCTTAATTGGATATAAGCACAAAAATAAGTTGAAATGAATGAATGAACTAACACCGGAACCTCTCTAAACCTGAATTACGCAATCTGATTAAAATTAGCTCTACTGGTCTACCAGTAGATCTAGCAGCATTGCGTGGACTCGCGTGTCCAGGTGACAATTCATCTATAAATAACAATTTAAAACTACATTCCCTGGAATATTTTTATTATTTAAGCATATAGAACAGAAAATCCAATTACGTTTGGTGCATATATGACGTCGCACTCCGCATTAGTTTCACTACGCTGGCTTATCCAGGTCAAAAACAAAGGCATTGTTATTTGGTTTGTTACTATTAACATCTAGTATAGGATGAATATCATTAATTTTGGCCTTAAATCTGTTAAAAATTTATATGGATGACAACTTTATCACTATATTTAATTTTTCAATATAGTGTTTTTGGGACACAAACATTTTTGCTACATTCGGTATCTGGCCCATGGACTATAAACCTGAATTACGCAATCTAATTAAAATTAGCTCTACTGGTCTACCAGTAGATCTAACAGCATTGCGTGGACTCGCATGTCCAGGTGACATTTCATCTATAAATAACAATTTAAATATCGACCAATTACACTAGCGTTATTAGGGAGCATACATATTCTAAACATATCGGGTGAGACTATTTATGCAATAGGCGAACTTGTTAGTCTATTTCAACATTAAAAAACAGGGGGAAAAGTGTAGTAATAAACTCTGGATTGTATACTAGTATAAACAGATTTTATGTCTATACCATCACGCGAAACGAATTTTATATTGAAATTAGTTTCCGGTGTCACGAAATAGAATCGCCCCCGTAACATTTTCGCCCCCCGGCGAATCTATTTCGAAATAAAACCTCCCCCCTTGAAATAGAATCGCCCCGACCCACGAAATAGAATCACCCCCATAAAATATTCGCCCCTTACTCATTTTTAGTTATTCTGTCATTTAATGAACAATATTCAGGTAAATTATTGTTGAACATATTTATATCACTGTTATGTTTTATACACGTGAGCATGCCACACACGCGCACACACACATACATAGACACACACACGCACATATACATATATATACACATATGATACAGACCCTCGCAAAGATAAACACACGCACATACACACGCACACATCCAACTTCAGTTACTGGAATAATGTAGCCTATTAATTATGCATTTGAATTGTCAAATATTTGAATTGTCAAATATTTGTAAGCAAATATAATGAAAGTTTATAGCTAGATACTTCTTCAAGAATTGTTTGTTTCCTTTCTGCAAACAGTAAACATCTGTCTTAATGTGGTGGTACTAAACATTTTATATCTGTTATAACGCTACTAAAATGATGTTCTTAGATGATATTTTACATATACGCCACTACATCAGTAGAATCACTTGTATAATGGATAATAAAGTGACCCCTATAATTATATAATTCAGTTTACAATAGAAGTCGTCACTACAAGCGAAACATATTATCTGAGTTTTATATATTTGACGGAGAGTATATGTTTTTATTCAAATCATATCCATGGATTAATGTCTTTCTGAAATGTTTTAAAATGCATGACGTATGAATACCTTATGGAGGAAATCGGGGCACTGCATTCACAAACGAAATAAAGAAATAAAATATCGTCTATAGTCTCTATACTATAGATAGAAATTAATTATAATCATAGACAGTGTAAACTAAAGGTAAAATAGAGGGTATTCTTCTAATGTAATGTTGTATAATTAGAGAGTAATTCGCTTGAGAACTGTTTCCAAAAAGTGTAATATATACACAGAACTTCACATACGTTTTTTTTCGTTCCTATTTATTGCACGAGTTTATTGTGCGCAAGAATAATATATAGCACGAGACCGCGTGGCGGTCGAGTGGTATATATTCTTGCGCACAATAAACAAGTGCAATAAATAGGAACGAAAAAAAAAACGTATGTGAAGTTCTGTATTTATTACATACCTTCTTTCGTTTATTTATTTATTTTAAAATTAAAAATAATAATAAAATAATAATAAACATTCAAGGGAGCTAACTCTCAAACAATAATATGGGGGATTCCCCCCAAAATAGTTAAGCTTTTATTGGACATATGTTCAATAAAAGATTTTTTAATTGCACGGATCGGAATGGTCTTTATTACTATACTAAGATTGAATGGATATGTAATAAATAAGGATATTTCTCTCTTTTTTCGATGACTATTAAAGACAGCACATAATTTGTATGCGTATGGACTATGGTAGAAATAGATCATCGTCCTATATATAACACATTATATGGGGGGGGGGGGGGGGGGGGGGGGGGGGGGGGGGGGATATTTGGAGGGGGGCGAGAAATAAATCCGCCGGCCGGCGATTTTCTAGGGGGGCGAATATATTTCGCGACACCGGCATACTTCGTAACTCACTCGAATCATTTCGTATACCCTCGGCATAATCCCCAATGTTTACAAATTATTTTAAAATCACTGGCATGATTTTGCAAGTAAGGTTTTGATTGGTCGAATGAAAGGTCAACTGGACATGAGCTCCAACGAGGTGCTACTAGATCCACAAGTAATAGTAATTAACCAGTGGAGATAATTTTAATTAGATTGTGAATTACGCATCTTTAAATACTGAAGTTTACCTCTCTCAACTGGAAACGTCATTAAACTGAACACCGGATGAATACTTTTGTACCAATGTTTTTATGGAGTGTAAATTGTACCTCTGATATTTAAGTAACTATTATACACGTATGCACTGCGTTTATCTGGAGTTCCACCGTTGTGAATTTAGTTCAGATACGCTGAGTTAGGGTTTGCGTAGGTGGTCGGTTTCAGAAATAGCTTTAAATTCTTCTAAAATAATATTGAAATCATTATTAAAATAGACTATTGTTTTGAGGAATAAGCCAGGAGCATTAGGTCAAACCTGGAACAAAATGGTAACAAGCTGAAATTTTCAAAAGAGTATGATACACACGTATCGAACGAGTTAACACGCAAATTTATGATGGCGACCAAAATGGCCGCTGTTATTTATTTTATCATATTTTTGCAACCAAATATAGGACAAATGCAAATAAAGTGTCTAAACATAGGTTTTCGGCCACAAGCAATACCATGAAATAATTACCTGAAATGAAAAACCGAAATCTCAAAAATTAAAATGTGTTGCCACTACGGCGGTCAATACTAACCACAATGCTTACGACTTTGCAAATGTCAGCGTGTTACCAATTGTGTTAAGTTTGAGACTATTTTCAGTTATTACTCCCGACCTATTCTTCACTAAATGGGGTCTACAGGGAATTGTAAACGAAAGTAAGCAGCCTTCAGTTGTTTCAGTTATGCTGACAAGCCCATACGACTTCTAAGCCAGTTTTCATGGAAGCTTATAAATTCACTATGCGGTATTTGGTTATCATTTTCATCTTCATCATTTACATCAAAATTCAATAATGTTTGTGCAGTGTCTTTATCTTCATCATTATCCAACAATGCAGGTCTAGTATTGTTGCAGGTTTCACTCTTGTATTTGGTGCACATTGAGATGCATAACACTCCAAGTCTCATGCCATGATCCCACAGCCATCTTCATTGCACCCGCGGAATATACCATGTTGAACAAAGTGTCAGAGGCAAAAGAGAGGACAGTTTCCACTACTGTGGGTTTATCATCCTGTGATATCTACCCCATTTCAGAAATGGACTAGTCACTCATACAGAAGCAGGCATCACGGCAATATATTGATACCTGAGTACAGTTTATTAGTCACTTTCTGTCATGGGCGTCGGCAGGATTTTCCAAGGTGTGTGTGTGTGTGTGTGTGTGTGTGTGTGTGTGTGTGTGTGTGTGTGTGTGTGTGTGTGTGTGTGTGTTTGTGTGTTCGGGGGTGGGAGTGCAAGACATTTTGACATATAATAAAGTAGAAACTGATTGAACGATAACCAAGCATGATACTGCACAACTGGTTAATGCATAAGCTTCTATCAATCCTGGCTCAGAAGTCATACGGGCGTGTCATCATGAACTGAAACAGCTATGGCTTACTTACTTACTTTTGAAATTCCTGACAGGCCCCAGTTGATGGAGGATAGGCCAGGAATAATAGCTTAAAGGAGTCCCAAACCTGAACAAAACTGGTAACAAGCTAAAAGTGACAAAGTCATAAAAAGTGTGGTTTGCATTGCACATGTTGACTGCTGCAGTGCCCACAATTGCTTGAATCTGAAAACAAATGTTTGCATTTCTGTTATGTATGTTTGCAAAGATATGATAAAACAGATACAAGCGGACATTTTGTACGCCATGTTGAATTCCCGAGTTAGCTCTCCGTGGATTTGCGGTAATTTTTTGATATGTGTTTTATCATACTCTAAGGCTACTTTTCTGAAAATTACAGCTTGTTAACAATGTATTCAAAGTTTAGACTATTTAGAGCTGTCACTCCAGGGCCTCGTTTCACGAAGCGATCTTAGCACTAGGATCACCTTACTTGCTAGTTAATCAAGAAAATTTAATTATTATAAAATAATTCGATCTTTTATTTTTGGTGAAGTCAATATGTTAGAAAATATGGAATTTGATTCAAAATATATAGAATAAAATCTTTTACCAACCATAAAAAATAATTTTTGGAGAGATACTCTTTTATTTTGGTGCATCTATCTTAAAAAAATGTAAAAATAAAATTGTTAGTGAATATGATGTCCAGTCTCAATATATATGGTTTAATGATGACATTAAAGTAAATAATAAATCAGTGTTTTATGACAGCTGGTACAAGATAGGAATTAGATTTATAAATGATTTATTAGATGATAGTGGATTATTTATTACATTCCCACAATTTAAAAACATTTATAATCTTGATGTCAACTTTTTAAAATATCATAGTCTTTTAAGTGCAGTGAAGCAGTATTGCAATACATTTAAAATAAAAAAAATTTAAAAGAAAGTTGCAAAATCCTATTTTTCCCTATAATAATTCGAATCTTAAGATAAGTTGTAAAGGCAGTAAACATTTTTACAATATTTTATTGGATTCGAGATTTTTAAAATATAAATTTATTTTAAAATGGGAAAAATAATTAAATTTCAAATATGATGATGATGATTGGAAAACGGTAAATACAATACCTTTTCGCTGCACAGATAGTACAGAATTAAGATGGTTTCAATACAAGATTATTCATAGGATATTGGCTACAAATAAGTTTTTACATAACATAGGATATATTGATTCACCTCTTTGCTCCTTCTGTAAACATGAAATATCAACACTAATACACCTATTTTGGGAATGTAATGACGTTAGACATATTTAGGAACAATTAAAGTTTTGGATGCAACAAACAAACTGGTATAATAATGAACTTTACAAAAGGAAATATAATTTTGGGATTTAAGACGAGTAAAAGTGATCCTATTAATGCTATTATATTAATAACTAAACAATTAATATTTAAAAGTCATTTAAAGTGTCTCATCCCAGACTCACGCTCTCTCGCGTCTCCTCTGTCCATCCTCCATCTCTCCTCCTCTCTCACTCGCTCTCCCTTCTCCTCTCTCTCTCTCTCTCTCTCTCTCTCTCTCCCTCTCTCTCTCGCCTCCTTTCTGTTTGTAATCTCAAAATCTCTACAATCTCTCTCATACACTAAATGAATATTAAACCCATTGATTACATTTTAAATCTCTCTTCCCCTCTCTCTCCACTCCTTGCTCGCTCGCTCACTCTCGCTCGCTCTCTCTCTCTCTCTCTCTCTCTCTCTCTCTCTCTCTCTCTCTCTCTCTCTCTCTCTCTCTCTCTCTCTCTCTCTCTGTGTTCAGCCGCCATACACGCACACACCATACAAACAGAAAGAGAGAAAGAGAGACACAAGGAGGGAGAGAGAGGGGGAGGCAGAAAAAGAGAAAGAGAGGAAAGAGAGAACGAGGTAGAGAGAGTGAACATCTGAGTTCCTTAACCATAACTTCATTCTTATGTGTTGAATAATTTGGATTTCCAGAAAGAATAGTAGTGGAATCGCGATTTATATAATGAAACATGATCTTGTTCCGAAGTTCAGTGTATAGGGGGCAATACCGAATAAATTGCTCAGAATCTTTAATAGAATGCCCACAACCACTGGTTGGTTCATCTGATATAAAAAGTGAAAACGTATGACCATTTAAATTACTAATACCAAGACGAAGTTGACAATGTTATATTTGCTCTCTTCTAGTACCCAGGTAGAGATATTTGGGAACATATCTCTCTCTCTCTCTCTCTCTCTCTCTCTCTCTCTCTCTCTCTCTCTCTCTCTCTCTCTCTCTCTCTCTCTCTCTCTCTCTCTCTCTCTCTCTCTCTCTCTCTCTCTCTCTCTCTCTCTCTCTCTTTCTGTTTGTATGGTGTGTGTATGGCGGCTGAACATGCCTTCCTAAGTGAAAAATATATTTTATTTTCTAAACCTAGCATGCAAGTGGCCCAAGCAAGTTACACTGTCCAAAAATACATTTCTATTTTGTTCTTTAATACTAATGAGTTGTAAGCCTTGTAAAATGCGTGGTGATTCTTTTGCAACCCCATATAACTATCTTATAGTAATGCGATGCAAATGTGAATAAACGTTATGGGAATTTGTTCAATTTCGTTTTCAAACTTCAAATTTCGGGCAAAAATCACCCCCTTCCCCGCCTACAAAAAAGGAATCCCGTACGCCTGTAGTATTCAGAGTAGACCCTTTAACCATACGGAAGCCTGGGAGTTTAACGTCGGCCAATTGGTAGCTGGTTGTAGATAGACCGCTTTGTTTCAGACATTATATACCGGTTAAAGGACAAGTGAGTAGTTAATAGTCTAAAACTCCTCAAACAGTTAAGAAGAGAATTTTCTTTAAGTTTCTATAATGCCCCCTTTGCCCCCCCCCCCCCCCCCCCCCCGCGCTAGCCACGGCCCTGATAGCGGACATGTTTTTGAAAGTGACGAGGTTGGCAGCTTGAATATGAAGTTGGAGGTTCTAATAGACCCAAATCAATTCCTATTGCCGATAATGTTAACGTTTACTAATAAAACTGATATAAGCAGCGTTTCAACACACCCAGGAAGTACAGCAATAGAAAGTGTGGCACCTCACATCTAATCTACCTGCAAGAAAATGGAGGGTCACGTATCATTTAAGATATTTAATTAATGTTTTTAATAGCAACCGTCATTTTGCTGAAAATTGCAGTTCCATTTTTGGGGGTACCCCGCATTAGTTTCAACCTCTGGTATATACTGCATAACAACTGTATAACAAATAAAAGTGTATTTATTTATTGTCAATGGATAATAGTATTTGCACAAATAATCAATGTCACAGATTACTACCAATCACACCCACAGCTGTTTTTACTCCGTAAATATTTGACAGTGCACGTCGAACTATGACACGGAACTCTCTTCTTTGGTACTATGCAACCTATACCAATTTTTTTTTTTTTTTTAAAGTGTCCAATTGGGTGTTTTCATGACTATCAGGATCTTTTGTGTTCTGATATGATGTGACAACATAATTGAAAGTGTTTTTCCTACAGTGCAACCTGATTTAATGTGCACCTCAGGAAGCATCAGTGTTATGCAAAGTTGTATACAAATGCAATGTATCATATTTAAAACAAATAATAAATAAAAATACTACTCTTGAAGATACATACTATGGGTTGGTTGTGTATGCTTAGTTGTATATGTAGTGTGTGCATGCATAATCAGAGTCTCATTTCCAATAAATAATTACCTTAAAACTCATTTATTGCAGTGACCCTGTGTTTTGAAAGACTTTAATGGACATATAATAAGAACTTCACTAGAAAATAAGCATATTACATGTGGCATCTGAACTGAACACCACTGCATCCACAAATAGTGGTACATTAATGTGGTACACATCATGGTGGGGAAAACACCCAAGGTATGGAATATGCTTGGATGTCAAGTCACTGAATGCAATATTTTCAAACCCATCAGCCTAGTTGGTTTTTATATATACATTATTAAATCTACTGACAGCTACCAATATATCTGTTGATATTTTATTAATAATCTCCAGTGATTGGTGTTTACAGACATGTATCATATCTAGAGTTATCATTAGGGTTTTACATTTTTATTTAACCTGGATAGCACTGTACAACACATCGAACATAATGACTCACCTCATTTTCACCAGAATAAAGAGCTCACAATTCCACGTGTATATATCGTATATCAAAAACACACAGTCACACTGGTCATGTAAAAGACGAAGTCCATAGAGTAGGCCTAATAAATATGTTTTGAATACTGTTAGAACGCGATGTCGTGAGACTTGTTCTCGACAAGAAAGTTCATTATTCTTGAGATCAGTATGTAAGTGTTTACTCGGGTAATAAATTATATTATCGCAACACCGGATTGCCAGATCTTTATAAGTAGGCTGTGTCAATAGATGTTTCGTTTGAATGGGTGTCAGGAAAGCCCATAAACTTAGGCATGTTCAGGAAGAGGCTCATTCGCGGTCGCTCGTTAAAACTATTTGTGTTTGTTTGTGTTTCTGTTTTCGGTGCAGCCTAAGAGAATAAAATTCTTGTCTTGCTATAACAGACGACATGACTTTTACGAAATGTAATTAGTATATATATATATATATATATATATATATATATATATATATATATATACACACACACAGTATACACACACACACACACACACACGCAAAAACACACCCACAATTATAAAGAGAGAGAGAGAGAGAGAGAGAGAGAGAGAGAGAGAGAGAGAGGAGAGAGAGAGAGAGAGAGAGAGAGAGAGACATTGATCATGTTTAGCCATGAGGACAAATGTTACCCTTCCGGGACCACCTAGTCAAAACGGTGTCGGCTCGGGAAGCAGAAAATCCTGTTTTGGGTAGTACCTGTAAGCCGAATAATAAATGTTCCGGGAAGCAGAAGGGTCTTATTTCATTTTATTTCTAGTTATTTTTGTGCTCATATCCAATTAAGGTTCAAGCACGCTGTCCTGAGCACACACCATAGCTATCTGGGCTGTCTGGCCAGGACAGAGGGTTAGTAATTAGTGATTAGTGAGAGAGAAGAGTGTGTAGTGGTCTTACACCTACCCATTGAGTCGTTAAAACTCGCTCTGGGTGGGAGCCGATAATGGGCTGCGAACCCAGTGCCTACTAGCCTTATGTCCGATGGCCTAACCAAGACACCACCGAGGCCGGTCTAATTAATTTACACGTTCTTCATTGCTATATGAGCCGTGTTTTCTTTAACAACGAAACGAGGAAGCGTACTCGCATAGGATTACTAGATACAGTTTTTGTTGTTGTTGTTTTTTGTGTTGGTTTTTTTCTTCTTTTTTTATGTTGGTTTTTGTTTAGTTTTTTTTACATTCGGGGTATCATTTGTGCTTGTGCGTGTTTTATTTTCTGTTATTTCATTTAGATTGCTCGTATTAGGTTCTACTATTTGAATGCAAAATGTGGGTGTTTACCATATAATGTTCTGTAGCTGTCATGGAACAAATGTACGAACAACCGCTGCATAGAGGCTTCAGGAATACATGGCATGTATATCATGAAAAATCTATTGTGTTAGGTCATTTATCATTAGGTATTTTTTAAATAAAGTACTTTTTGTTGTACATCAATCTTTTTGTCATTATTGGAATGCTGTGAATATATGGCATACTAATATGCTTGTACTTGCCACGTTATCATTGTTATGGTGAGAAATGTTGGCGTCGCACTATTAGTTTCCGACATAAATTATCTTGGTAGAAAAAATACAATGATAAAGTATATATCGATTATAAAGAGATAGAAAATGGAAATGATAAAAGTAGAAATACCAGTCACTTGTTTTTGAAGCCATTTTGGAATCTTGGATTCATGCATTTCTCTTCCCATAAAAAAGCCCTGTATTTGGAGTAAAAAGTATTGTTCGGGGGAAATATATCGTATGTAAGATATTTCCATTTCTTACCTTTGGCGGCTATTTGTATTGTCACCTTGGATCTAAAAGATGATACAATATCTCAGTTAGCAAGAAGTCATTATAAATGAATTCCATGACTCATAAACTTAAATCATTAACACAAAAATATCGCCCTGGTTGATGTAAAATGCGATAAATTGTGATTTTCCTGTTTTAGCTGCTACAGTGGCGGCCGTCTTGGATTAAAATGATGTTGTAATCTCATAATAAGCCAGGAATGGTTCAAAATGAATTCCTAATGAATGTTGACAAGTGTATTTCAGTTTGTATGATTAAAATTATTTTGAGATCCAAATACATACATCTATTAAAAAAAAACCAAAACCCCCAACAACAACATAGTTACGTTTTGTGCCCTCGGATGGCCTAACCACGACGCCACTGAGGCCGGTTCTAATAAAAAGCTAGGAATGGTTCAAAATGAATTCCTAGTGAATGTTGACAAGTGTATTTCAGTTTGTATGATTAAAATTATTTTGAGATCGAGATACATACATCTATAAAGAAAACCAACAACAACATAGTTACGTTTTGTGCCCCCGGTTCGTACTAACTGATCAAAAGTGCGGTCTCAGCTCATGGACTAATTATTTTATATTATATATATTATTATTATTTTATTGATTATTGATACCCTCAATGTAACCAACCACTAATATATGTACTGTCATACAGTACCAGGTCGTCGTTACCATTTGACTGCAAACACCATCCAACATGTAATAGGGCAATTAACTAGTGCCGGGAACTAGGTATTCGTAATTGGTAAATAATACCGAGTTGTCACACTACGTTGAATTCATTTTGGGACCATTTATACAAGTTTATCTACTTCACGGTCCATAACCGTCATAACCTACGCCTCGTTTATGGCCCTGTTTGCAGGACTGTGGGTTCAGTAACTCCAATGTCCAGTCTGTTTGACAAACCTTCAGTTTGGACTGACCCTTGCAGTTTGAACCAACAGTTGTTCTTTGTGGTTTTTGTAATTTTGGAAGATGTTGATTAAGGATACAATGAGTATTAAACGTGGCACCCGTGAGCATTTTGAAATGGAGTTCCCTTGAAACATTAAACCTATACTCGTCTGGTACAAAAGTCTGTTTTGGGGTAAAACTGGAAAGGGATCAAGCTATATGTCTGTGAGAATCAGAGACCCACTTCACAAAACATCGTAAGTTTACGTCTGCGACTAGCAGTTATACCGGTTATACGTTAACAAAATCACGCCTTTACTGAATATAAAGAATTTTAAGGCAAACGAAATTGAAATATATATACTTCAAACTTTACGCTTTCAAACTACATTAGTTGTACTTTTAGTAGTAATAAGAAGTGTGGTTTAGTCTTGGATGTACGTTTAGGTGCAAAATTAGATTCACCTCAATTTTACTAGATTAAAGAGTTCTCAGTATACACGTGTATACTATATTGTGTATTAAAACCCCACAGTCACACCGGTCACGTACAAATGAAATCTTCACAAGTCCACAGACTACCTTACGTTTTGTATACTGTTGAACGTGATCCCGACAAGAAGGTTGGCTGTTCTTATTGTATAGTTTCAATATTTAGTCGTCTTATTAAGGTCCCTTTTTCGTTGTACGTGAACCTACACACGGCTGAAAATTTACCGTAACACCGGACTGCCAGGTTTCTATTTATAAATATGTTCCGCCGTTTGCAGTGTCCATACCAAGGAGAACGTAACCCAACAACAGGAAAATGACGCATGTTCACGAGGGAGGAAAATCGCGGTTGCTGTCTAGACTGGCTTTTGCAGCTAACATTAGATAAAGCTAATATGATAGAGCGCTTAAAGGGACATACCCTAGTTTTTAAACACTAAGACATATTTTTTACCATTAGAGGCGTTTTTGATAACTGAAACCATACTTTACTTAGATTTTATTGTTTAGATTATACATTTCCGTACATTCGAAGTGTTTTTGGTGATCCTGGTGTTTTTAATATCACACAATGCATTTCTCATATTTTTTTAAATGCACATGCTTCTGAGAAGTAACAGATATGGAGTCGAGTTTAAGTCTATTTTTAGAGGGTATTTCACCATTTCAAAGTTACAGACTCATGTTTCACTCAGTTGTAACTTTATCCAAATGTGTTACAGGTTTGTAGATTAACTCAACTTAGTGTTAATTTTCATGGACAGAAACTAGGGTCTGTCCCTTTAGATAAAGCTGATATGATAGATCGCTTGGCCTCGTGAACATTCCACTGATTTCGTGCGACTGTATGTCTTTGTTACTGTAATGGGGGGGGGGGGGGGGGGGGGGGGGGGGGGGGGGGGGGAATGTCATCTCCAGCCCACCCCTTATTGATATTGATATTCCTCTAGATATCAATATCAATAAGGGGAGGGCTGGAGGTGACTCGAGCTAATTGGTAAAGTACTCACTACGGCGTATTTTTCACCATTAGAAATGTTTTTGACAATTGAAATCAGACAATACTTACATTGTTTATGCTATCCATTTCCGTTCATCCGAAGTATTTCTGGCCATCCTGGTGTTTGTAATACCACAAAATGCATTTTTCATACATGTATTTTAAAAAACATGCGTGCTTCTGAGAAGTAACTGTTACGGTGATGAGCTCTGGTCTATTTTAAAGGTATTTCTCCCGTGTCAACGTCACAGACTTGTTTATTGCCATTGTATCTTTATCTAAATGTGTTACAGGTTTCTAGATTTAACTAAACTTAGTGTCCATTTTCGTGGGTCTGCGACTTTAATATTAACTTTGTTAATGTAATTCTATAGGTGCCACCCACTTGATGAGATACTGTGATAAAAATGGCTATGCATTACAAGATTTAGTCACCATGATGACAGCTAGGACAATTAAAAATCAATAAAAAATCAATTATATACAAAAGATCGAGATAACACAGACCACTGACCTATTTAATGGTCTAACAAAGTATTACCTGGACAAAAATAATTTGATTTGTCCCTAAGTGTACTTTATTCAACCATCTTCATAACCATCATACTCAATTTATTAATGATATTTTGTAAAATTAATTGAATTATGGCAATGGTCCATAATTCAAAAACTAAAATTGCCGAGAGGGTTGACATGGATTTCACTCCATCATGGTTCAGTCGAGGTGATGTAATAGCTAGATATGGTGTCCAACAATTAATGTAATTTTTAGCTATTATCCATTTTTAGAGAAATAAGGTCCTTAAATCCGTGACAGTATGCCTCTAAATGTAGAATTCCCAGTTGCAACATGGTGTGGTTTTAAACAAAATTATTTCCTTAAATTACTTAAAATTTAATTTCTAATTTATGCATATGCAAACACAGTAAGAGTGAGAATGTTCAAAATTCCACAAGTAACAACGTGGACAGTGACAGGACAATTTCAAATAATGTAGAATGCCTAGTTGGTACATACATGTAGTGTGTTCTTAGACAAAATAATTTGCTTAAATGTTTTAAAATTTTATTTTTAATTTGAGCATATCCAAAACACAGTAAAACAGTAAAAAAGTAAAGTTTGTTTTATTTAACGACGCCACTAGAGCACATTGATTTTTTATCTTATCATCTGCTATTGGACGTCTTTTTTAGAGGAAACCCACTGTCGCCATATAGGCTACTCTTTTACGACAGGCAGCAAGGGATTTTTTACTTGCGCTTCCCACAGGCAGGATAGCGGCAACAAACACGACAGGGCGGCACAAAACGGGGGCAGGGCGCAGCGCCCCTCTATTTATTGCTAGCTAGAACACTGCAACATGGGATCTTTTATATGCATTTTCCATTTTCTCACAGACCGGAAAGCACATACCACGGCCTTTGACCAGTTGCGGTGCATTGGTTGGAACGAGAAAACCCCCAATCGGTTGAATAGATCCACTGAGGTCGTTCGACCCTGCGACGCAAGCACTTCAGACGAGGACTCAACCGACTGGGCTAAATCCCACCCCTGCTACATTCAAATGATAGAAATGACGTGGAAGATCCCTTGTAGGAAATACATCAAGATCAAGTTCAAGGAGTATCAATTATGCCACGTTTAGTATGTTGGTATCGGTATGGCAGGACCGTACCCTGATCAAAATCCTAGGGGGAGGGGCACTACTTTTTATAAACAAATAAACACTATACAAATTAAATCCTGAGATGTGTATGCTATTTTCTGGAGTAAAACAAAAAGTGAGATTCTCAGGGGGGCAATAACATTTCCTTCCCGTACTGATTCAGTCCTTGGTTTTGAACATTTATGTTAATCACTAGTTAAGCTAACTAACTAACATTTGAACAACTATGTTAATCACTAGTTAAGCTAACTAACTAACGTTTGAACAACTATGTTAATCACTAGTTAAGCTAACTAACTAATGTTTGAACAACTATGTTAATCACTAGTTAAGCTAACTAACTAACATTTGAACAACTATGTTAATCACTAGTTAAGCTAACTAACTAACATTTGAACAACTGGCCCCTGATGTTTGAATTTCAAAAATTGCCCAACATGTAATGGTAGTCAACCGTGGAGTTAACTGACAAAACATTCGCGTTCTTAATCTTGAACGACCTACATGTTCTAAATTACACGAATCAGCCAGTGTTGTTTTTTGTTTGTTTTGTTTTTAATATTATTCCACAGCACTCGTGTTTCATAGCGTTTTCGAAGCTGGTATTACATACAAGAGGTCATTTGTATCTCGCAGAGAGAGAGAGAGAGAGAGAGAGAGAGAGAGAGAGAGAGAGAGAGAGAGAGAGAGAGAGAGAGAGAGAGAGAGAGAGAGAGAGCAAGCCATTGAAACGCCATTGGTAAATAAAACAGAAGGCACACAGATGTTAAAGGAATAGGTCATTTATTTAAAACAACAAAATACATATATATATATATATATATTTACATTTTGTGTAATATACAACCCACACACAAATTATAAGATTAATGCAGTCTTTGTTATGAAGAATTAAATGATTCAAGTTACATTTATGGTTAGAAATAAAATGATAAAACCACCACAGTTGTAAATGCACAGCACAAAGTTAAACAATACATGAACATCAAATGATTTCATAAAGTCCGACTCATCTTGTAAATCTTTGTGAAGGTTATACGCATCTTTTTCGCGTTAAGAACTTTACACTTCGCCCCACCCATCATTACCATTCCGAATACCAAAAATAACCATTGGCGTAGCCAGGATTTTATTTTGGCGTGGTCATCCACAATGGGGAGGGTGTACAATATTTGAGTCGTGTTATGGGGTGAAAAGCAAATATAAAAAGGTAATGGAAAAGGTAAAGAGATGAGATGTGACTTGACGGGTGGGGTGGGGTGGGATTAGTTCTACCTGACAAAATATAACTAGTTCAATAAAACAGACGGACCCTCCGACCTGTATAAAATAGCAATTTATATCTGTCCTTATTTGCATTTAAGTACTTTCTACAGCTTCAATAAGTCGCTCCCAAAAGATGTCCGTTTGATTCTGGTTTCCGTGTCGTGGATATTCAATGTAACACTCCGTTTTCAAATGATACAAGACTTCTTTGGGAATTTTTTTTGGTAAAATATCTCCATACATTATAATAACTAACACGTCACGTCCAGTTTCTCTGCTTTCCATGTTTGCCATCTGCAGTTCATAATTGCACCAATAGCTTTGTACAAAGTTCTTCGACAAAATGACAACGGTTTTTCTGCTCATTTGAACGGCAGACAGTATGTTCGTTGGTATTCTTTTTCCAGGTAAAAAATCTCGGTTATGCAGGTTAACTTTTCTTTTACCTTCATCTTCGATTCGGATTGTCATCTTTTTTGCAAACTGTTCATCTTCGTCTGCGTGGCAAACAAAAGCATCAAATCTAAATGTGCCACATTCTCCATTGAGCAGCGACCTACGTTTACATCTCAGGTTAGCTGCATAGTACCAGTACCGTAAGCTCCATCGGTGTCTGTATGCCAGGGCACCTCCAACAATAACAAACAAAAGACCCAGTGCAAACAGACATGCAACGACCAGGCCACTATAAACGTTACATTGTTTTTCCAAAAGAACAATAATGTCTTCAAATTTATCAATAGGACTAAATGTCTTGTTATCAAAAGCACAAGTGTACGTTTTTATATGTATAAAAGTAACTTTTGACAATATCATCCAATTAAGAAATTCTACATTATAACAGGTGCAAGCAATTGGATTTAATGTCAGATTAATTGTTATGTTATTAGATTCAGCCAGTGTATCCAAGTCTTTTACGAGTGTACTAGAAAACCAACGAACATGGTTATTTGAAAGATCCAACATTTGAAGATTTTTCAAGTGACCTATCCGAAGAGGTATGTCAAGATATATTTCATTATGTGACAGATTTAATGTCTTAAGAGAGACTAAGTCATGAAATAGATCTTCTGGAAGATAATGTATATCATTTTTCGACAGGTCTAATACTTCAAGAGAAGTAAGACCATCAAAAATAAGGGACTTGTTTTTTAGGTGCATTACAGAGCCAAGGAAATTCAGAGAAATATAGAGTTTTTTGAGGAGAGGAAATCCTTTAAAGAAGAAAGGCGAAACGTCAGTTGCCATGTTAAATGAGAGATCAAGGATTTCTAGATTCTCCAAACCTTCCACTGGGCCAGTCCAGTTCGACAACAAGTTGCACGTTAAATTCAGCGTGGTGAGGCTGTTGTTTGTAAATAACATCCATGTGATTTCAAATGACATCTGTTCACAAACAACATGCAATACTTGCAGGTGCGGTGGTAACACGATTATGAATGGTCCGCTGGTATTGTTTGGCATCAATAACGAGGCTGGTAAGTGTTCTGAACCATAATCCAAAGACTTCTCAATATCAGACTGACAAGCATTTTCCGAATCCATCTCACACATACCGTTCTCGTCACTAGTGTACTGTAACAATGCGTTGGTCTCATCTGTTCCAAGATAGGCATGAGTCACGTTTTTCAAAGATGACAAGTCTGAGATATAGGCCCCCAAGGTGAACATATTGCGCCGGGCAGAGATGTACCAAAGGGTATCAGGCAAATTCAATAATGCCCCCTTTTGACACAGTTCAAGACGATTGTCATCAAAGTAAAAAGTTTTTCAAGCTTTGTTCTTCTCAAATAGTTTGTATCCTCATTGTAAAGAATATTGCAAAGAGACCATTTTTTCACTATACGGTTGGCTTTTAATATTCGTATGGAGGAATTTATCAAACCATACGTAGCGTTCCGGAAACCTCTGAATTGCAGTCTACGGTTATCAGATATGTCCAGCTCTTCGATATTTTTTAAAGGCAAGAATGCTCCAACATCAATATTCTCCAACATACAGTTTGACAAGTTTAATGTTTTCAGATGTGGGACATATTTAAAGGTATGGTTGTATATATTATTTATCTCACACCTACCTTTGTTTCCAGACATACTCAAATAAATTAGTTTGGACAAATTTTGAAAGCATTCTCCGAAAATCATGTTTGTATTTCCATCTACAGATAGTTCCTCCAATGAATAAAGAACAGATATAGCCTTCTGTGGTAACTGTGCATTATTTTGTTCCATGTGTAAATATTCCAAATGTATTAGCCCTAAAAAGGAATCATCCATAACTTGCACTATATGGTTGTTTGAAATATCTAATTGCGTGAGATGTTTAAACTTGGAGAAAAACTTTGTGGACAACCTTGAGATGTTGTTGTGGTCCATTAGCAGGACGTTTAGTTTCTCCGGGAGAGTGCTGGGGATACATGACAGGTCCTGGTGGGAACAGTTGGCAATCGTCTGGTCGACAGTGCAGATACAAGGATAGCAAGGTTTAGATGCTGGCTGGAAGACATCTGAGGTAACTGGTGGTACAGTCTGCACCACTGTAATAGCGGCCACTAAGAACACACTGAGACTGAAAGGGAAAGAAGACCCAGTTAATATATAATATAACATGAGAGATATAACATTTGTAGTATTCGTTTTATAAGAGGACGGGACGTAGCCCAGTGGCAAAGCGCTCACTTGATGCGCGGTTGGTCTAGGATCGATCCCTGCCTGTGGACCCATTGGGCTATTTCTCGTTCCAGCCAGTGTACCACAACTGATATATCAATATCCGTGGTATGTGCTATCCTGCCTGTGGGATGGTACATATAAAAGTACATTTTCTACTAATGACTAAATGTAGCGGGTTTCCTCTCTAAGACTATATGTCAAAATTACCAAATGTTTGACATCCAATAGCCTATGATTAATAAATTATTGTTCTAGTGGTGTCGTTAAACAAATCAAACTTTGACAAACTTTTTGTTTTGTTTTATAAACATCTGCTTCCAGTATATTAAAGATATTAATTCTAGTTATTAGGCATTGTAAATATGCTCGGCTACTGCAAGCCCTTAATTAATTTTGTTGAGTATGTAAAAGAAATTAACATCTACAGTTACATATTATGGAATAATTCCTTGATCACTTTGGTTTAGCAATATAGTAAAACCAAAACCGTACCTCATTTCCAGTTGAAATACATTCATAGCAGTTCAGTTAGTTGCATATTAACACAGCGTACACAGTTCGAAGGATTGTGTGTGTGTCATCTGACACCAGCGACAAACACGGGGAAGTTAAATACACTTCGACCTGGTTTCGATTCCTTTGTGTTGATGAAACCTTTTTTAACATACTAATGAAAGTCTCCATTCAACCTGTTAGAAGCAAAATGAATAGCTTCCCGGTAGTTGCGTGACAATTATTCAAGCAAGAGACAAAAATGGCCGACACACCATGATCTATAAATCAGGCCACATTATACAGTTTTCCGGAGTGAGTCAGAGTTGTGGTGTCATCAGTAATTTACCAAACAGATCTTAAATATTATACACACACACATACACACACACACACACACAGAGAGAGAGAGAGAGAGAGAGAGAGAGAGAGAGAGAGAGAGAGAGAGAGAGAGAGAGAGAGAGAGAGAGAGAGAGGACCGAAAGAGAGAGAGACAGACAGGCAGATATATAGATAGATATATATGTATGTATGTATGTATGTATGTATATATATGTGTGTGTATATATATATATATATATATATATATATATATATATATATATATACTCAACAGCAAAAGAAAAGTTTTTTAAAGAGGCTAAAAATTAATTGAAAAGTTAGATATTTCACCTGCATGTAATGTAATGGGTGTATTTTGAAGCAAATCGTCCCTTGGAACAGTTTTCATTTCGTTTTGTTCGCATTTACGGTTGAAGCATATCATCAAAACATACCATAGGAAAATGTCATGGGATTGTCAAATAAGATATCCTCGTGAGTATAAAAATACCCAATTTAAAAAAAAAATTATTCACCAATATTTATGTCGTACGAATATGCCAAGACCTACCTCACAACAGCGGGAACAAGCAGTCGGACGCCTACAGGCAGGTGAAAGCGTTAGTAATGTTGCCAATGCTTTTAACGTTCACATCACAACCATTTAACGTCTGCAAGATCGTTTTGTCACCACCAACAGTACTGCTGACCTTCCACGAAGTGGCCGTCCTTGTGTCACCACCCAACGACAGGACAGACATATTTATTGCTTGCATCTTCGCGATCCATTCCTAGCAGCCAATGAAACAGCTCGACAGACAATTGGAGTCCACAACCGACCCATCAGTGGTGACACAGTTAGACGTAGACTCCGTATAAACACTCTCAGTTGTCGTCCTGCTCGTCGTCCCAGTTTGATTCAGCAGCACTGACAGAACCGTTTACAGTGGGCCACATTTCACCGGAATTGGCGTTATCAGCAGTGGAGACGTGATTTTTACAGATGAAAGTCGGGTTTGCATATCCCATGCTGATGGAAGAGTTCGAATATGGCGCAGACGTGGACATCGTTATAATGATCAGTGTGTGATGGGAAGAGATCCATGGGGTGGTCCAAGTGTTAAGATATGGGCTGCAATTGGCCTGAATCAAAGACTTGGCCCAGTTGTCTTCCAGAATATTGGTCCGGGAAGGGGTAATGGTATTACAGCTCAGCGTTACATTGATCAGGCCCTCAGACCCCATATAGTGCTCTCTTTTTTTGCTCGTCGTCCGCAATACACGTTCCAACATGATAACGCCAGACCATACACAGCTCGGGCTACGGTTCACTTCTTACAGCAGCATAACATCAGAATGTTGCCTTGGCCAGCCCTTAGTGCCGACTTAAATTCAACTGAACATTTATGGGACGAGCTGAAAAGAAGAATTGATCAAGTTCGTCCAAGACCAAGAAATGCAGCTCAGCTTCAGGCAATCATACTTCAGACCTTTCCACTTATCTCCATGGCCTTTATCAACCGTCTGATCCATTCCATGTACAGAAGGTGTGTCGCAGTTGTGAATGCAAATGGTGGACATACACGATATTGATTATTGATTACTCTTGTCTGGGTTGTCTGCCCTTGTTATCATTTATGACTGATGCCTATTAACATTCCTTGAAGTTAAAAAACTTTTGGCTTCAATATTTTTTTTATTAGTTTACATCAGTTTTGTACAATGCTATCTAAAAATAAATACCATTCGTATTCTTATTGTAACTTGCGTTTCTTTTGCTGTTCAGTATATAATTTTATTTCTTTTTCCAATGTGTATGCCTTATCTGCATGAAACAGACATGGCAACATCGATTCACAATCAGTAGAGGTAGCGCTAATTACGGGAGAGATGCACACGTGGGTTTCGTGACATTCATTATGCACGTGATTCCGATTTTGATCGCCATTTTGGTAGAAATGTTTGCTAGGATACCCTCAAACCAAAAAAACATCAAATTCCATTTTGGAGAAACCGTACAATGTCGCGTCTTCACAACAGTACCAGGGAACGAGCAATTGGTATGTTGCAGGCCCGACGATATCACGTGGCGAGGATCATCATTGCCAGGCTATGTCAGCGATATTTGACGACCAACACTACTGCTGACTGACCAACATCGAGTAGACCTAGGTTAATGCCATCTGCGTAATCGGTTCGAACGCCTTCCGCATAATGCACATGTGATCCCTGGTCTGTGCAGTATTTCTCCTAGAACTATACGTCGTCGTTTGGCTGAAGCAGGCCTACGCGCAAGAAGACCCTAACTCAACGTCACCGCCAACAAATCTGGAGTGGTCGCGACGTCACCTGCGATGGAGCATTCGTGACCGGAAATACTTAATCGTAGCCAGCAGGATGTAACATCTCGCGAAATGCGATTTTAAGCTACGCCCTTTTTTGTAAGCCACGCCCCCATGTCACAAAGGAGTCTAATGTTTCCGCGGGAAATAAACATAAATATGAACGAGGCCTAATTCCTTATTATATTGGTAAATTATGCAGGACGTCTTGTTTACAGACGAGTCTCAGTTTGCTCTACGTTATGTTGACGGCCGCGTCCGAGTATATCGCAGACGAGGTGAGAGGTATTCGGACCCTTGTGTCTTGCGTCACGATCGTTTTAGGATGGAAGCGTTATGGTGTGGGGCAGGTTTACAAGAAATGGTCGCACAGAACTCATGTTCGTAAATGGAACACTAAACACTCAGCGCTATCAAGAACAAATCCTCATTCCACACGTGTTATCTTTTATGGCAGCTAACGGAGGGACATTCCAGTACGACAACGCTTGCGCCCACGTCGCAAACATCAACATCGACTTCCTCTGTCAACAGAACGTGGATGTGTCACCGTGGCCGACTCTCTCACCCGATCTCTCCCCGATAGACATTATGTAGGACCAGTTAGGCAGACAAGTCAGGAGAAGAGTAAGCAGCCAGAAACGTTGGCGGAACTTACTAACGCTTTGCGGCAGGAGTGGCAGCGTATCCCCATGGACAGGATCAACCGCCTGATAACTTCTATGCGTCGCCGATGCCAGGCTGTAATCAACAACAGGGGATCATTCACCCCGTTATTGACTTTGTGAACTTGTTGTTTTGACGAAACAACTGCGGTAACGTCGCTTCGCCCTGACGTGATAGCGACTAACTTGTCTTGTCGTCCCCGATTGACTCAACAATGTTTCTTGCCACATCATTTTATTTTATAACAATTAATTGAAATATATTAAATAAATCTGTATCATAATATACACATGTAACGTTTCTTTTGGCCCTCAGTATATATACACACACGTGTACATATATATATATGGGTCATTCCACAGAAAAGGTGAAAAATTCAGATTTTGTTTTTCTTAAAAATGAAACAACTTCAATCTATTTTTTATTTTCAATACTGTATTTAATATATATTTCTGCACATGAAATGATGGTTTGGCACACTAATAGCCATTTCAGTTTGTATGTGTGTTTTTTAAAACTGTCACCTGTAAGAAATAGTGTCCACAAAGTTATGGACAACAGCAATATCAAACATTGCACTAAACATACACGGGGGACATTTTATATGGTACTACAATTTAGGCAAGCTGTCCCTTTCTATGAATTAACGTCACTTTGTTACAAGATAAGGTTATATTTTATGTAATCACCTAAATGTTTACTCTTATCATATATTTTCTTACAAACTATCATTTATAATTTGAAAAATATTTCCTATATGTTGCAAGAAGTAGTTTTACTATATATCAACCAGCACATCCTTTTACTGTCCTTGTAAATATATGCTAATATCCATTAACAACATACATTTTAATTTTAAAAAATACATTTGTTCATGAAAGTAACCTAGTGGACATGCGGTAACATAGTAGACCAGGTTTAACTTCCACTAAGTTACTTATAATAACCATCTAATGAACTAACTGACTTACAGTAAAAACTTTGATTATCTATATTTAATGATCAGAACAGGCTGATACAGTAATAAGAATGAGTAACAAGGTCATATGTCTAAATACAGACAAATAATTATTTTACTGATGTGAGGTCATCATCAGATGTAAATGATTCAATCGGAATTGACAATAAATAACAATTAAAATCTTAACTGTTACACATTTAATTCAAATGAGTAAATGAATGATTAAAGACACCTCATCATGAATATCATAATATTTGGAATCAAACAAAATGTTCCATGGACAGTGTTTCTGCCAGAAAGAAATGTATGGGTATGGCGGTATGGAATTGAATGCAACCACAGTATGAGGGCCTCCTCCATAAAGAAAATGGGTTAAGTTTTGGGCTAGGGTTAAGACAATTATACAGTACTGATAAGAATAATTAATTTTGTCAAAAGTTAATTAAAACAAAAATCTACCCAAAAATGTGGGTATGGCGCCATACCCGTTTTACCCTCTGGCAGAAACTCTGATGGATCAATATAACAAATACAAAATTGAACTACATGCCAATATACATTAGCTGTTGTTTTGGGAAGGAGACAAACAGTTTTCATAAATATACCCATAAATGTCCTTATTGTTGAGGCAGAATGCACTCCACCTGTATAGCTGTCTCATTGTACAACCTTATGATACCTTGTTTAACACTGAATCGTAAAAACAAAATACAGCCAGATATATTTAATGCAAAGATGCACGAATATCCTTCATTTGTAGTAGTTTGAGGTACAAGAATAAGGAGTGTACACATCAACAGCGACCCATGGGATTATATATATATACAAGAAGATACAACAACAGTCACTTCAGCGTTGATAGAGCTATTTGTACTGTAGTTTGAATAAGAGTAATGTTAGCCAATATTTCATAATTAACGTGACTCTACAGAAGTTAGAATATAACAACTCTGCAGAAAGAATGTATTTGCATTTGCACAGGTCAGCTATTAAACAAACATAACTGGCATCCCCCTGGTCAGAATTCAGTGTGTGTGTGTGTGTGTGTGTGTGTGTGTGTGTGTGTGTGTATGTGTGTGCAGTGTTCTAGCTAGGATTTTGATGGGGCATGGCACTAATTTAATTGCAGGGCATTTTTAACGCGAAAATCTTATTTTTGAGACAAGTGCTGGATATCATCGAATTTTTTACATTACAAAATATCATATATGTAAGAATATCTATGCTGGTTTTAATTTACAAAACGTTTTTGGAGGGAGGGGGACAATCAATTTCTAAACCCAAATTTATTATTCTTAAATTTGGATGTTTGATGAAACAGTACATTCATCGCCGTATGCAATATTATTGTACTAAATATAGACACTATTAAAACAAATCTCGTCCCAGCCAGTGCAAAACGACCGGAATGGTGTTTGCTAGGTAGTGTGTGGTTATGTGCGTAACAGTGTGAGGATTACTTCGCATTCAAGCTTTGTAAGACTGCCTGTCCGTTTGGCTGCAGTCATATCGACTTACAATAGAAAAGAAGAAAAAAACATATCACGTTACTGCTGTCGGCTTTCACAACTGTGGCCAAACAATGTATTGTCAAACGTTTTTTATTTGGGAATTCAGACTCGTAACAACACTGTACACGCTTTGAGAGGAAAGCAAGATTTTGTATTTTTGTTTGACAATGAATTAGGGCAGGGCGGCGATAATCTGGGACGGTGCGGTAACAAACAAGGCAGGGCGGCACAAAACGGGGGCAGGGCGCAGCGCCCCTCTATTTATTGCTAGCTAGAACACTGTGTGTGTGTGTGTGTGCGTGTGTGTGTGTGTGTGTGTGTGTATTGTTTGTTTGTTAATTTTTTATTTATTATTATTTACTTCAGTGACACTTTCATGTGTCAGGTAGAGAACACATTCATTAGGATATATATCACTAAATCAAACTGAAAAGATGCCATTAGTAATAAACACAATAGTGCATACAGCAGCTATATGTATAACCATTATTTTAATCAACATATTACCACAAAATTTAAATATTAATACAGTGTACACCATAACACCTGACCCTTAAAATGTTTTATATATCGGGACACATCTCTGACTTCTGACTAGTCTAGTTCCACATAAAAAAGTTCATTCTAATTTTACTGGCACTCTTCAAATGTTATAAACACGGTATATAGTAATTAACTGGTACACTGGTAGTAGTTTAAATAAAATCTACCTGTATTTATTAAAATAACTGAAAACAAGTATGTGTCCATCATTAACTATTAGTATAAATCAATGTGATGACAACTGTGATGTGTTTTATACTGGTAACTGATATACTGACAGTGTGGCCACTAAGTTACTCTGTTGTCCGCTATGTCACTGAAGTGTCACAAATGTACAGTAAAGCTAATATTCTAGGACTACACTTTAAATAGGTAAACTATTATTCATTATAAACATGTAGGAGACGTATTAATAGTAATATTTTAGCAATAACTCCATGTAATGATGGCATTTCTACCCGTTTGTCTACTAGGTTACCAACAATGGTCTACTAAGTTACTTTGTTGAAGGTAACTTAGCAGACGGTAACATAGTAGACATTTTCTTAAATGTCTCATCCTATGACCTTGCTAGTCTGACATATTACCACTCAGGCTTTTGTTTTAGGGTTTGGTATACTTAACCTACTTTGTGGTATAATGGTCAAACTCACTCAGTATATTGGTGGATTACTACATTGGTAACCTTGCAGACATATAATAAAGGTACGACTGACTCGCGTTTCCAAAATTGAAAATAAATTAGAAATGTGTCACATCTGATCAAAACCATGCTTCTCATTACTGACAGGGATTGCAATGCCATCTGGTGAGTATTTAAAAACATTCCATATATATCTCTCAGTGACTGTACTTGTCTAAAATAAAATAATAACATAGTGGACATAATAAATGGGGACACAAAGTAAATCCTAAATAATTTCTATAGTTTCAACAACTGTGTCATTTATAAAATTGATTTCAACACTGGACACTATCCAAAATAAAATGGTTTTGAATGAAAAATAATACTACCTGTTTATTTGGTTCATACAAGAGACTGTGTATGTATAGACTTACTGTTTGGGACAGTAACTTAGTGGACAAATTTGACAAAATTTGATTTTTGACTATCAGTTTCGGTGAAATAATTATTATTGAAATGATGAATGTTTATGTTCTTGCTAAAGCATGATCCACAATATTTATTTTCATATAAAAGATAAAAGTGAAGTAATTTTTTACTGAATAAGTGGATGGGGACAAAATCATCCATAATTGTTTACCTTTTCTGTGGAATGACCCATATATATATATATATATATATATACACACACACACACACACACACACACACACGTATATATATATATATATATATATATATATTGTGTGTGTGTGTGTGTGTGTGTGTGTGTGTATATATATATATATATATATATATGGGTCATTCCACAGAAAAGGTAAACAATTATGGATGATTTTGTCCCCATCCACTTATTCAGTAAAAAATTACTTCACTTTTATCTTTTATATGAAAATAAATATTGTGGATCATGCTTTAGCAAGAACATAAACATTCATCATTTCAATAATATATATATATAGAGAGAGAGAGAGAGAGAGAGAGAGAGAGAGAGAGAGAGAGAGAGAGAGAGAGAGAGAGAGAGAGAGAGAGAGAGAGAGAGAGAGATTGATTTATTATTCTAGAATCACATAAAATAGATAGCTAGAAGTGGAGTGAGACATTCGAACAGTCATGGGCCCCGTTCCACAAAGCGATCTTAGCGCTAAGATCTCCTTAAGTGCATATGTTAGCTGTGCAGTTACGGTGATCTTAGGGCTAAGATCGCTTCATGGAACGGGACCCTGGATCTTCTGCAGACATATATTTATAAATAAGTTTAAATGAACTGAAATGCAGTATGAAGATCTGTTCGAAAGTAATCCTGCTGAAGATAAGTTCAGAAGGAAGGTACACGCTTTGGCCTCTGTGTGCATGAAATACATTCAACGTGGTAATGTAGCTACCAAAAAAAGTTAAATGTTAAATTTTTATACATTATGAATACAAAAATGTAGTAAACTATTTAGAAGTTACTGACGTTTAAATGCTCATAATAAATGCACAAAGGGCAGACAAAATGATAATGTTTATTATACTGGTTGCAAAATAGTATGTATATACATGATGAAACAGATACATTTTTGAAGGTAACATTCGCGTTATAAAAACTATTCTAGCGCACCGTAATTGAACTGGATCAGTTTTAAAGCAAATAATTATAAACTGTTCAACACGTATTAAGAACAGATACTTTTAAACATGCATAACAGCCTGCATCCCCCCCCCCCCCCCCCCCCTCTCTCTCTCTCTCTCTCTCTCTCTCTCTCTCTCTCTCTCTCTCTCTCTCTCTCTCTCTCTCTCTCAATATATATACATACTAAAAATCGAAATATATATACATGTATATGTATAGTATATTTCATATATAATGCACAATGTTGTACAAATAAAAAAATTCCATGTGTCTCTTGTACAATAATAAAGTTGTATGAGAAGTGTGGTATTACTGTAATACCGAATATTACAGGTAAAGAGAACGTCTAGTCCAAAAATCTACACTCCATATAAAACGAAGCTTTCCTATGTTAGTGCCACTTGGCATCTTGTAGGCATATTTTACATTAAAGGGACATACCCTAGTTTTTAAACACTAAGGCATATTTTTGACAATTGGAGCCGTTTTTGATAACTGAAATAATACTTTACTTTATATTTTATTGTTTAGATTATCTATTCCATACATTCGAAGTGTTTTTGGTCATCCCGGTGTTTTTAATATCACAAAATGCATTTCTCATAGTTTTAAAAACGCATGTGCGTCTGAGAAGTAACAGTTATGGAGTCGAGTTTTAGTCTAATTTTAGAGGGTATTTCACCATTTCAACGTCACAGACTCTTGTTTCACTCAATTGTAACTTTATCGTTTGTAGATTAACTAAATTTAGAGTTAATTTTCACAGGTTGAAACTAGGGTGTGTCCCTTTAAAGTGTTTTGTTTAGTTTAACGACACCACAAGAGCACATTGATTTATTAATCATCGGCTATTGAATATCAGACATTTGACATAATATAGTCTTAAACAGAGGAAACAAGTTACATTTTTGCCATTAGTAGCAAGGGATACTTTATATGCACCACCCCTCAGATGAGGATAGCACATACCACGGCCTTTGATATACCAGTCGTGGTGTACAAGCTGGAACAAGGAATAACCCAGTAGGCCCACCGACGGGCACGATCCTAAACCAACCGCACACCAAGCGAGCCCTTTACCACTGGGCTATGTCCCGCCCCTATTGTACAATTAATATTGGTTGTTTGACACAAAAAAGCTAACGTGTACACGATCACACACACACACAAACACACGTTTCGGTTCCTCATCAGAACTATGAAACGTATTATAGTCTTAAACAGAAGATGATGAACAGAAACATGTCAAAGGAAATTATAAAAAAAAAAAAAAAATTAAATACATATTCTGTACACTTGTTTTCTTATATAATATATATATACACATATACATATTCCACACATTATTACATGTACTTATACATATGCCACACATTATTAGTGCACACATACAAACACATGCACTTAGGGGTATAGGCTGGGGTGGGGGGGGGGGCGGGTTCGGGGGGTTCGTCCGAATCCCTCCCCTCGCTGAAGCAAATGGTCCGCTTTCAGAACTAAAACATACAGGTTTATACATATGGAGTTTCTGGTGGTGTAAAAACAATAGAAAAAGGGTCCACTTGGTTCATATTCGAACTCCCCCAGGTCCAGATCACGCTACGCCCCTGTGCACTAACACGCGTATGCACCCACGAGTCATGAATGAATGTGTATTTGTTTGTGTTCAGAAGACATGTTCAACAATGTGAAGCACATTTTAGAAGTGTACAAAGATATATTTTATTTCT
Organism: Gigantopelta aegis; assembly: GCF_016097555.1. Lineage (NCBI taxonomy): Eukaryota > Metazoa > Mollusca > Gastropoda > Neomphalida > Peltospiridae > Gigantopelta > Gigantopelta aegis. The sequence goes on from NC_054702.1 coordinate 34,348,264, forward strand.
TAATTTAAATATCCTTGAAAAGTGCAATCGGTATAAAGCAAAGTTGAGTTGGGATCCTATAACGCTAACCTGATTACGATCATGTTTGCAGGAGATCTCGATATTACAGTTATTTGTAGTTTTTATTTCTTACACACCCTTTGGTGAATTTTATTTTTTAGATTAATTTTGATAACACATACTTGTTTACAAATGTACGTGTGTTAACAATTTCAAGACATACAATTGGCTGCTTCTAGGTGATGACTAGGTCACCAATGCCATACACCCAATGAAAAAACCAGCACGATTAAAATCGATTACACTGTGAAGTATAGTTAACCTGACAATCATTTGTCTGTGACATGTAAGTTAGCTACAAATGCAAGGGCTGTAAATAACTTTTTGTCGAAAAAGATGTTAAGATGTGCTTAAAACCTGGGGTATTTTTGAGGATATGTAAGAAACAGAATAAGAATTCGTGTCCTTTAGATACCATTTATCTCACAACTCATTGTTTAAAAACGTATCAAACTCGCTTTCGCTCGTTAGATACATTTTAAAATAGCTCGTTGTAAGATATATGGTATCTAACGGCCACTCATGTATTATTCTCTATACAAACAGCTCGTTGTAAGATAAATGGTATCTAACGGCCACTCATGTATTATTCTCTATACAAACAGCTAGTTGTAAGATAAATGGTATCTAACGGCCATTCATGTATTATTCTCTATAGGTTTGTATTTTCAAATCACGTTTGCATTTTCAGATCTCGTTTTCATTTTCAAAGTTTATTAGTGTTGGAAATCGGTTGGAATTCCATCACCGATCATCGGTTATAATTGTTTGGCACAAATATACCAACTTTCAATTACTCAATCGGTTAGAATGTTATGCATCAAAGACAAATTTGAATAATAAGGACCATGCACCTATTGTCATCTTCGCCGTGATATAATCCCCTCAAATGGATTATAATTTATTTTACCTTTATAACTCGTTAATATATTTTTTCTTCTTTATGTACACATGTAAACAAACCCCAATCCAAAATATCTACATCAATTTCTTCATATAAGCTGGAGTAACAATTTTTGTTTACATTGTCCTATGTAATTGATTATGGGTTTTTACAATCGCTCATCACATCGGTAGAGCCAAACGGATCAATTTTCGATTATAATTGATCATTGGAAAATCACTAGATTTTATCTTAAAGGGACATTCCTGAGTTTGATAAATTTTTTAAGATGTTATCGATTAAGAGACTTTTTAACGATTGTAATTACATATCAACTATATTTTTCTGCATAAAATATTAGTGGCTGTATATTAAACGTGTTTTGATCGTTCTAATATTTGTACTAGGTTAAATTTCATTTTATTTCCTAAAATAGTACAGGCTGGTAGATACTGGGTTCGGATCCCAATCGAGGCATGGGATTTTTAATCCAGATACCGACTCCAAACCCTGAGTGAGTGCTCCGCAAGGCTCAATGGGTAGGTGTAAACCACTTGCACCGACCAGTGATCCATAACTGGTTCAACAAAGGCCATGGTTTGTGATATCCTGCCTGTGGGAAGCGCAAATAAAAGATCCCTTGCTGCTAATCGGAACGGGTAGCCCATGTAGTGGCGACAGCGGGTTTCCTCTCAAAATCTGTGTGGTCCTTAACCATATGTCTGACGCCATATAGCCATAAATAAAATGTGTTGAGTGCGTCGTTAAATAAAACATTTCTTTCTTTTTTATTTCCTAAAATAGTGTTTTTTCTTACGTACGAAATTATTTGAAGATAAAATCCAGTTTGGGCTTCTTACAAATATTAAGACGACCAGAAACACATTCAATATACAGACACTGATATTCTAAACAAGAAAATATATTTAATATGTAAGTTTAATCGTAGAAATATTTTATTAGTGGGAAACATCTTACAATGGAGCAAACTCGGGAATATCCCTTTAATTTACATTTCAGTTTTACTACTGAGTCCGGTGACTATTGTCTCTTGCACCAAAGTTCGATGAGTTACGCATCATTTTAGATTTGGTAGATTTTTTTGTTGGTAAAGTTTTTTTGGTTTAACAACACCACTAAAACACATTGATTAATTAATCATCGGCTATTGGATGTCAAACATTGAAAATTCTGTCATATAGTCTTAGAGATGAAACCCGCTACATTTTTCCATTAGTAGCAAGGACTCTTTTTATATGCACTATCCCATAGACAGGGGAGCACATACCACAGACAGGATAGCACATACGAGTCGTGGTGCACAAACTGGAACAGGAAATAGCCCAACGGGCCCACCGACGGGGATCGATCCCAAATCGACCGCTTTACCACTGGGACACATCCCACCCCCTTTCCTGTTTATTTAGTTTGTTGTAAGTGCTGTTATAACTTGTCTCCAGAACAGCTTAATTCGGTCCTCGTCTTCGTTGTGGGGATATGTAATGTACGACTCGGTTTTTAGACGATACGACACTTCTTTTGGTAGTTTCTTTGTTGAAATATCTTCATACATAATCATTACCAAAACGTCCCGTCCTGTTTTTATGCTTTCAATGTTTGCAATTTGCAGTTCGTACTCACACTGTTTATCCTCTAGGTAAAACGAAGATAAAATGGCAACAGTTTTTCTGCTCGTTTGAATGGCGGACAATATATTGGATGGAATTTGTTTATCTTGATCAAAATTGCGATCACCTATATTGAGCTTCAACCCAGCTTCAGTTTCAACACTGTTTTTCATTTCGTTTACAAATTCCCTGTCTTTGTCTGCATAGGAAACGAAAGCATCAAATGTAAGTGAATCCTCGTCAGTGTCCAAAAGCATTAGGTTTTGATGATTTCTTCTTGCAGCATAGTACCAATATCTCAAGTTCCACCGATATCTGTAGATAATTGCTCCGACCATTATAACAAAAACAAGAATACCACCAAACACGCTGCCAAGAACCAGTATTAAATATCCTTTGCACTCATTTTGCAGTCTAATAACAGTATCTTCGAACGTTCCAATCAGGGAAAATGTTTCGTTTTCAAACGCACACGTATAATTATAAACATCAAGAAAAATAATTTTTGATGACCTCATCCAGCTAAGAAAGTCTAAATTATCACAAGTACATGAAATGGGATTAAGTATCATTTGAACGGTTATGTTGGTGGATTTAGCTATAGTGTCCAAGTCGCGCATCAATGTTTCGGAAAACCATCGAATCTGGTTATTGGAAAGATCCAACAACTGAAGATTCTTCATGTGAGCTACTCGAAGAGGTAAATCCAGATACAGTACATTGGTTGATACATTTAGAACCTTGACAGATACCAAGTCTCGAAATATATTCTCTGGAAGACTGCCTATATCATTTAGTGACATGTCCAGTACCTCGAGAGATGTGAGATTGTCAAGAATAAGAGACTGGTTTGCTTGATACAGCATTGATCCTAGAAAATTGAATGATATGTTGAGTAACCTGAGATTAGGGAAGCTTGTAAAGAAATGAGTTGACACGAATCTAGCCAGGTTGTTGGACAGGTCGAGGTGCTGGAGATTGTCCAATCCTTCCACGGGACCTATCCATCTCGACAGCAAATTGCAGTTTAAAATCAAAGTGGTTAAATTGTTGGGTTTAAATCGTAACCAAGTGATGTCGAAAACCATCTTCTTACATGTCAGTTGCAGTAACTGCAGATGCGGTGGTAAACTAATACTTATGGGGCTGTAGTAACTGGACTTCAGAATTGGAGGCGTTAATGGAATACTTCGCGTCGTGTTCCACATATTGTTTAAGACCAGACTGAGAAGAATCTGATTCAAATTGAACACTATTCCTTCTTCTAGGGTATGGTAAGTGAGGCATAGATTTTGAATCATCGTTTCCCAAGTATAAATGAGTAACTTTTCTCATGACTTCCAACGCAACAATGTATGGGCCATTGGTAAACCTGTTAAACCGAGTCGACACGTACCACAGTGTGTCTGGAAGATTTTGCAACGCTCCCAAGTCTATGCATTCAAGTCGATTATGATCGAAGTACATTTTTTCAAGTCTTGTGTTTCTCAAATGCTGTGTATGTTGGTCTTTTAATATGTTACATACAGACCATCTTGTGACTATACCATTTGCTCTTAAAACTCGAATAGAGGAATTTATCAGACCATATGTAGCATTTTGGAAATTTCCAAAATTTAAGTGATTGTTATTCGATATATCTAATTCTTCAATGTGCCTTAAAGGTAGGAATGATCCAGAGTCAATCGTCTTCAAATCACAGTTTGATATGTTTAACAATTTTAAATGTGGAACATATTTAAAAGTATAGTTGTAAATGTGCTTTATCTTGCAGCCATCTAGACTTCCAAACAAAGTCAAGTTGGTCAGTTTAGACAAATTTTGAAAATATTCACCGAAGGTTATATTGATACTTCCATCCACATACAGTTCCTCTAAGGAATGGAGGACAGAAAGAGCCTTCTGTGGACACTGAACATTGTTGTTTTCCATGTGTAAACGTTGTAAGCGTGTCACCCCGTGAAAAGCGTCGTCACTTACATAGTGTATTACATTGTTTGAAATATCCAAGTCAGTGAGATTTTTAAACTTTGAGAATTCATGTGAGGGCAAACTAAACAGTTTGTTATGGTCCATCAGAAGCACGGTTATTGTTTTAGGAAGTCTACTGGGCACTCCTGACAATTCTTGGTGGGAGCAGTTGGCAACGGTCTTGATGACTGTACACGGATTATCACGAATAGGTGTTCCTGGTCGATTTCGTCTGATAATAACGTCTGCTTCGACCTCTGATATGATTACGATCCATATTATTAACTTGAGACTGAAACATAATTAATATTCTTGTTAAAAATAATGTTGATGCCATAAAACATTTAATTTCAATATAAAAAGTGACGCTACCAGAGACTTATTTATCTTGTACCACGAGCGACAAACATTAATAAAACTTGCTTCGTTGTCCTCAACATGCATGGTGTTAAAGTTAATTACATGCGATGTTAAAACAAGTAATTAAAGAGTCTTATTTTAATTTTGATCAAAGTACAAACTGAAAAGTATTACACTCATATTAGCAAGTAATTTATTTACAAATTAGCATTTCATAGTTAATTTCTGGAATGTTCAGCGCATAGTCATTTTATTTTATGGTTTGCACACAATAATGTTGAAAGTAGGATTTAATTACTAGCTGCAAACAGTTACATGACCCAGCCACCTTTACAACAGTGGATACCCAAATCCCCGGCACGCATGTACATCCACACCCACACCCACACCCACACACCCACACCCACACGCACACCCACGCACACCCACACACGCACACCTACACCCACACCCACACCCACACCCACATACACAATAATAATAATAATGCTTATTAAAAGAAGGTTACACAAATAGTAGTGCACTAATCTCCATTGTGGCCTTCTGTCTATTAAGCATTAAACATTGCTACTCTACATATAATGAAATAAATAATGTAATAACAAAACACAACATAATTATCCTTCATTAAATGTATCGAAACTATAAGGTAAATACCCATGAGACATATATAATTAATACAACCAAATTTTACACACAAACAAATGTTATCACAACTTGATATAATCATAAATAAATAGAATTTAAACGTACAGATTTCCTGAGTAAAGATTTTACTAAATATTTTCAAGAGCCAGTGTTGTTATGATTTTTTTTATATTGTCTGTTAAGTGAAGGCAAGAATATTCTTTTTTTTAATAGAATCTGGGATTATATTCCATGTTTCAACACCGGAATATCAGAAGGAGTGTTTATACAATTCAGTGTTGGGTCTTGGCAATACAAGATTATTATGTGTTGCTGATCTCAGGTTGTATTTATTTGAGCCTGATGATGGTATAAAATAATCACTTATACACACACACACACACACACACACACACACACACACACACACACACACAGAGAGAGAGAGAGAGAGAGAGAGAGAGAGAGAGAGAGAGAGAGAGAGAGAGAGAGAGAGAGAGAGAGAGAGAGAGAGAATTATAGAGACAGAATACATAATAAAGATGGAAACAAAAAGACAATATGAAGAGTTGAACATATAATTTCACAAATATAAACTTTACAAATTCAAAACAAAACTTACCGTACAGATAGTACATCTCACCCAAACCTACCAAGTAGCCATTACGAAATTACATTGGAAATTAAATTATAGCGGTTGAAGATTTTTTTTTTTTTTTTTTTTTTTTTTTTCAATATTACCTATTTAGAAAATAATAAACCTGTACTTACTGCATATTTAGATGTTAAAGTAATTCGACGATATTCCACTGCCTTTCCTTTGCAGGATGACCCTCTCGGTACGGTTTACTCCAGTGTTGTGTGTAGTTCGGCTTACTTTGGCTGTTGTTATTCGCGTACACGCATGACCTGTTACCGGCAGTTGAATAACACTAATACACACTTGTTTAAATGCTATAAATATTTCCGTGAGCGTAAACGTACAAGGTCAGTTCGTCCCGCTTATTAATTGTGTTCCTTCACCCCAAAAGTCAGGGATATTTGACGATCAGGCACGCACGTACACATATACACGCGCCCGCATGCACACGCACATCAAATTTTAAATGTTTAGAGAGTGTTGGTTAACTTACACGAATCCAGTAATTCAAGGACAGACATGAAGTTTTTTTTTATAAGACGCCACAAACATATAATACAAAAACAAATGATTATTTATTTTATAAAAATATATTTATGGCAAACCCAAATCCACATTTTAGCATCAAGCTTGAGTATTGCGATTCGCGTTTTAGCACTAAGCTTCTGCAAACTGCTACACTTGTCCTCCATTCTTCTCCCGTGATCATTTAGTGGGGTTATATGTGGCTGCCCTGTAACCATTTTTTGAAGACCAAATTTTGAGGGTGGATTTCAAGTCTTTGGGACCTTTAGAACATTTTTTTAGCCCCCTGTACCCCGTGAAAGTTCTGGCTAACTGGCCACAGACCACAATTAAGTGACCCTAACATGTTTATTAATATCAGCAGGCCAATGGATTTTTTGTATGTACCTTTGCCTGCCTGGGGGAAATATACTCTGAAAAGGACAACCCCTGTTGTCCAGCTCTTTCCCCCAGAATATTGGTTTAAACAAATGCAACCACTAAACCTGGCCGGAGTACACCTATTTTACACAAAATAAAATACTTTTGAATGGTCCGGCATTACCACAAATAAGTCTTCAATGTCAACAAGTTACACATGTTTACAAACTACATGCTCTCCCCTGTCAACTTCAGTCAAATAGTTGTCACTTCAAAGCTGTCTGCCATGAAATAATCACAAACGGCAGACTACATGCGCGAACAAATTTCCGGACAACCAAATGGGAACATAACTGTCATCTGTGGAAAAATCCACCAAAGGGCCAAATCAATCATTGCCGTCAGCAGCCGTATTGGAAATCGAAAATCGCCATATCTCACTTAATACATATATTAAAATCAGGAATAAGGTGTCTATTCCCATTACAAAGAGGATGCTTAATCTTCTGGTGGTTTTTTTTTTTTTTTTTTTTTTTTTTTTTTTTTTTTAATGTATCTTGACATTGAAATTCAAGATAGCCGTTGTTCACCACATTGATAATTAGAAAATGTCAGAGCTCTTAAAATATTTGCGTTAGATCATAAGTTAATAGTGTTTTTATACTGAAAAAATGGATGTTATTATTGAAATTTTACATCATTTAGGTCTTCAAGTTCAAGATGGCCGTTGTTCATCATATTTAAAATGAGAACATTCTGGAACCCTAAAAGTAATTGAGATATAATAATACATGAGATTTCTATTTTCACTAAACAGGGCATTCAAAATCTTTTTATGGGTCCTTTTTACAATTTGATGCCTTTTTGACCTGGGAGCTACAGTGAAACAATAGAAAGTGCAATATATTTTAAAATAATTTTATGTAAATTCAATAAATATAGGTTATAACTGATGAAACATAGTGCATCTCACAAAACTGAACAGGTCTTCAGTAAAACCTAGTCTATCTCACGAAACTGAACAGGTCAGATCTGTCAACATTGTTACCGTCTGTGTACTGGATGTCTATTGGAGTGCTAGCTCTAACCAGGACCAACAGAAGAGGGGGATGTGAGAAAGAAATGGCAGAGATAGATGAAGGCTAGACAACTAGTGTTCAATCAGTGTTGTTCGAAACGTCAGTCTGTTGGAAGATTTATTGTTTCTTTTTTATTTTGTTAGTGCCACTTTTATCTCAGGTTTCTAAAGGGTTTGAGCTACGCAATGTTCATGACATAGGTGTTAATTTACGGACTTCCATGGTTTCAATGGAGATGGGAAGTGATGATTTAGGAGAGGTCAAGTTTCTTTGTTTCATAGTACATTTCTTATATATGCTCTTTTACCATAACCAGAAGTACGACAGTTACTATCAGATCCAGTCAAGCGGTAATGACAGCTGGGTTCATTATTTCGTTACAAAGTGACCTTCATATGTTTGGATCTTTTTTCTAGTTATAGAATATACAGGAATGAGCTGTCTCATCAGTGATTGACATATGAATATCGTTAGTGTCGATGACTATTGACACCAGTGGTGCGGAGTACGTACATAGACTAAGTGATAAAGATGTATCTACTTCAGCCTGATGACACGTTGCAGTGATGGGGTGTCCTCAACTGTCAGAACATTTGTACACTAGGAGAATACGAGAATAAGGGCAAGTTTGAAGAGTGATGCCTTCAACAACATCTACAGCCTTCTACAATTGACAAGTGCAGTGTGACTATGAAAACTCGAGCTATCATGCGCCACCTTCTGTCGCCACTAAATTAATAAATGCCCTTAAAAAAACATTGTGTACATGGTGACATGAAGAGCTCAAATTTTTCAGAATCCCTGACTAAAATGTGGCATTAACTAGGGTCTCCACAAATACGCCAAACCTGTCGCGTGTTCAGGAGAGCGAGCGCTCGGTAACAATTTGACTGGTACCACTGTCTTCTATCGTATCACATTCACGTTACACGCGAAAACCCGTCTGCATTGCAAAGCAACCTCCATTGCTCACCATTCTGAACATGCCTCTGTTGTCGCCAAATTGGCTACGCCTTCTGAATAGCAGCATATCTTTATACAAAGAAAGAAATGTTTTATTTAACGACGCACTCAACACATTATTTTACGGTTATATGGCGTCAGACATATGGTTACGGACCACACAGATTTTGAGAGGAAACCCGCTGTCGCCACTACATGGGCTACTCTTCCGATTAGCAGCAAGGGATCTTTTATTTGCGCTTCCCACAGGCAGGATAGCACAAACCATGGCCTTTGTTGAACCAGTTATGGATCACTGGTCGGTGCAAGTGGTTTACATCTACCCACTGAGCCTTGCGGAGCACTCACTCAGGGTTTGGAGTCGGTATCTGTATTAAAAATCCCATGCCTCGACTGGGATCCGAACCCAGTACCTACCAGCCTGTAGACCGATGGCCTACCACGACGCCACCGAGGCCGGTTCATATCTTTATACATGCGTTTTGCCAACAAAGAGGAAACCACGTCATATCGCAGTCGAGCATCTTAGCAATGAGCTACGTCCCGCCTCCCATTTGGGGATCAGTTTTACAGCTTGGAACCCAGACGGGAACAGGTTTTTTTTTTTTTTTTTTTTGTCTGTCTGTCTGTTTGTTTGTATATGTTTATTAAGGGTTTTGTTGTTGTTGTTGTTGTTTCAATTTCTTACACGAATGAAGTCTGGCATGATAAAGAACTCACATCTTCCGTGAATACTGTGTAACAGCCCTAATTATATCTGCCTAACAATAAGATATCAAGTTTCCTCATGGAATCGCGTATGCCGTAAATTAAAGCTCTTATTTCAGTGTTAACTGGGACAGGCATGTTTAACTGGGACATGCATGGTTAGCTGGGACATGTGTGTTTAACTGGGACATGCGTGTTTAATTGGGACACGCGTGTTTAACTGGGACATGCGTGTTTAACTGGGACATGCATATTTAACTGGGACATGCATGTTCACTGGGACATGCATGTTTAACTGGGGCATGTATGTTTAACTGGGACATGCGTGTTTAACTGGGACATGTATGTTTAACTGGGACATGCGTGTTTAACTGGAAATGCGTGTTTAACTGGGACATGTATGTTTAACTGGGACATGCATGTTTAACTGGGACATGCGTGTTTAACTGGGACATGTGTGTTTAACTGGACATGCGTGTTTAACTGGGACATGTATGTTTAACTGGGACATGCATGTTTAACTGGGACATGCGTGTTAACTGGGGTATGTATGTTTAACTGGGACATGCGTGTTTAACTAGGACACGTATGTTTAACTGGGACATGCGTGTTTAACTGGAAATGCGTGTTTAACTGGGACACGTGTGTTTAACTGGGACATGTATGTTTAACTGGGACATGCATGTTTAACTGGGACATGCATGTTAACTGGGACATGCATGTTTAACTGGGGCATGTATGTTTAACTGGAACATGCGTGTTTAACTAGGACATGTATGTTTAACTGGGACATGCGTGTTTAACTGGAAATGCGTGTTTAACTGGGACACGTGTGTTTAACTGGGACATGTATGTTTAACTGGGACATGCATGTCTAACTGGGACATACATGTTTAACTGGGACATGCATGTGGTTCGACATACAAGTATTACCATGAGTGTCCATGATTGTTAAGACAAATGGCAAGCTTCTTGCTTATCCAACAGCTGGTCAAGAAATTCGAGTGAAAGTGAAAAAATGCATAAAGCATATAATTTAAACAATTTATACTCTTATGTAACAATAATATTTAAGAAGACTCTTGTATTGATTATACTAAGGCTTTTGATCGAATTAATAGAAATTATTTATGGTTTGAACTACAAAATATGGTACAATAACTATTTACAAGATTGTTAGATCCATTAAAGCGATTTGTGATGATAATGTACTATTTAGAGCTTGTATTGGCGGTATTCAAATTTCAGGTTCGGTATTTTGGGGGTGATTTACCTCTGTATCGGTACGGTATTCGATATTGACACCTATACCGATATCGAGCCAGTGGCGGATCCAGAAAATCCATTTATGGGGGCCCTAATGACATGAGGCGGAATGCCAAAGAACTTTGGGGGAGGTTTGGAGGGGATCATCAAAAAAATAAAATTAATATATAATAAAATTATAAGTATCGCAGAATTTAGGGGGGGGGGGGGGCGAGTCCCTGCTTCCCCGCTAGATCCGCCTCTGAGAGCGATATTTTCGGTAAACTCGGCTATAAATTCATGCCGACGTTGAAACCCAGTAGCTGTTTTTATCTAAATTCCACGCACCTGGCCTTGTCCCGCTTTTAGGTTAGGGTTAGGTTTCTTTCAAGAATACCAACATAGCGTTTACATTTTGTAATCATCTCGTTGTTCGCCTATTGGGCTATTTCTCGTTCCAGCCAATGCACCACGACTGGTATATCAAAGGCCGTGGTATGTACTACCCTGTCTGTAGGATGGTGCATATAAAGGATCCTTTGCTGCTAATCGAAAAGAGTAGCCCATGAAGTGGCGACAGCGGGTTTCCTCTCTCAATATATGTGTGGTCCTTAACCATATGTCTGACGCCATATAACCGTAAATACAATGTGTTGAGTGCGTCGTTAAATAAAACATTTCTTTCTTTCTTTCTCGTTGTTCGTGTCAAATTATCCGAAACTGGTAGATATCAAAATATAACATTATGTCCAGAGATTATGTGCATTATGTAATATGAAAGTTATACAAAATGAATATCACTTAGTTTTGGTGTGGCCAGTATAAAGATATTTACAAGAAACGAATTTAAATAGAATGTACAACATATGGTCAATATTGAAAGGTTTTATAGGATAATGTCTTACGATAATCCTAATGTATTAAATTTAGTACATTTTACAATGTAGAGAAGCCAGTCGCTGCTATAACTTGACGTCTTGGCTGTTCTTCACAACTGTATATACATTTGTGTGTTGTCTTCAGTCAACTTACTGACACAAACTAATTAAAATTAGCTCCACTATTACATGTGGATCTAACAGCAGCCCGTTGGAGCTCATGTCCAATTGGCCTTTAATTCGACCAATCAAAACCTTACTTGCAAAATCATGCCAGTGATTTGAAAACATTCGGGATTATGCCGAGGATATACGAAATGATTGGGGTGAATTACGAAGTATGCCGGAAACTAATTTCAGTATAAAATTGTATATAAAATTCGTTTCAAGACGAAAAAAACAACAACACGTGATGGTATAGCCATAAAATCTGTTTATACTAGTATACAATCCAGAGTTTATTACTGCACTTTTCCCCCTGTTTTTTTTAATGTTGAAATAGACCAACAAGTTCGCCTATTGCATAAATAGTCTCGCCTGATACTTTTAGAATTTGTATGCTTCGACCCAATAGCCGATGTATTTTTCGTGCTGGGGTGTCGTTAAACATTTATTCATTCATTCATTCATTCCCGAATAACGCTATAAAAGGCGAAGTGTAATTGGTCGATATTTAAATTGTTATTTATAGATGAAATGTCACCTGGACATGGGAGTCTACGCAATGCTGTTAGATCTACTGATAGACCAGTAGAGATAATTTTAATCAGATTGACTTTGACACTGACTGTTTATAACCTGTACCTTTTATTGTATTTCTGTACTGATATATTAGGGTTGTGTAATACCATACAAGGCGATTTAACAAATAAAACAAGCAATTTATGTTGCGAACACTTTTCACCTGGGTTGGGAGCGGAGCATGATAAGGTATGCACATACATGTATCATTGAGAGCATTTCATTTCAACGAATTTTCGTGCTTATATCCAATTAAGATTCAAGCACGCTGTCCTGGACACACATACCTCAGCTATCTGGTTTATCTGTCCAGCATAGTGGGTTAGTTGTTAGTGGTTAATCGTTAGTGAGAGAGAATAGGGTGCAGTGGACCCATTGAGTCGTTAACACTCGCTCTAGGTTGGAGCCGGTACCGGGCTGCGAACTCAGTACCTACCAGCCTTATGTCCGATATCTCAAGCACGACACCGCCGGGAGCAATTTCACGACCGGGGTGACTGTAAAGTCTAACGAACTACTAGGGAAAGGCTGCTGTGAATCATATCCGATTTGAAGCAGTTTAACTTCCACTTTGTCTGTCCTCATCAGTGCTTTTCTCGTTCCAACCAGTGCACCACAACTGGTATATCAAAGGCCGTGGTATGTACTACCCTGTCTATGGGATGGTGCATATAAAAGACCCCTTGCTGCTAATCAAAAAGAGTAGCCCATGAAGTGGCGACAGCGGGTTTCCTCTTTCCATCTGTGTGGTCCTTAACCATATGTCTGACGCCATATAACCATAAATAAAATGTGTTGAGTGCGTCGTTAAATAAAACATTTCTTTCTTTTCTTTCATCAGCGCTTTTCAAGCGTGCCAGTTCTTGGTGTCTGACCTCGTTATAGTTATTAGTACAGAAAGTTATCATAATACACTGACTTACATGTAGTTGTAACTGTGGCCTAGACATAATTTTGACCACAATATACCGAACAGTAATCTAACACCTCCATCAAGCTAAGTTATACAGAACTGGTGTATTGTTTTGGTCCATATGTTATCACTTGTGTTGCAATGGTGTGTATGTTCTGTCGGCATACTATAGTATTGTATTGGGGATGAATACCAAATTGATATTGTAATGGAGCGTATAATATATTTGGTTTTATTGACTCTTTATTCTGTACCAGCATATGGATTTTGTAAGTAGAATATTATAATAATATACCTCTTGTCTATTCCAATAACAACAAAACAGTAATATACAGATTGTGAAATGTTGAGAAGGACCAATAAAATTGAAATTGAAAACCTAAAATATGAAATATTGAGTAACATGAATAGATACTTTAGATATGTTCATTGTAGCTCTCGTCTATTGGATACACAAGGTCCTTTTAGAGACAGAGTGCAACTTTAAAAGGGGGCACCTACATTATTCCAAAGTACACGAACTAACATGCATTAAATATGTAGGGTAATCGTCCCCAATACCACCCAGCCGACCAAGATAATAAATCTCCTCGACTGAAAAGAAATAAATTACCGTAAATCCTTGAATACAAGTATAGACTTTTATTTATCTTGTGACGCTCTCAGACCCGGCCTCTATTCAAGGCGTGCCTCTGTTCAAGAAATGCCTCTGTTTTTGTTTATGCAGAACTTTCTAACATAGCGTTGTTGTAAGGTTATCTTCTAATGTAGGTTTCCAACTTGTTTGTATACACGTGGAAGCCCCTTACATCACTGAGAAATGAAACAAAATTTCTTCTTTTCTGTTTATCACAGTCGAGTGCGTCGTTAAATAAAACGTTTCCTTCCTTCTTGTTTATCACAATTCAAACACAACACTGGATTACGAAAATTAATTCTAATAGTAGGTATGATATATATTGTAAATATAAATTAAATCTAGAACCTGAATTATATCTTACATCTTCTGCACTTGACATGTATAAACAGGATATAGCACTGATTAGAATGGGAGGAGTGGGTCTAGCGGTGGACGAAGGCAGAAATATAGGTTTAAACAAAAGAGATAGGATTTGTAAATTATGTAATAAAAGAGAAGTAGAAAACGAATTTCATTTTATTATAAATTGTCCACTGTATGAAACTTTAAAGTGACACACCCTAGTTTGTAAACACTAAGGCATATATATATATTAGTTTTTTTTACTATTAGAGCCGTTTTTGATAACTAAAATCATACTTTACTTAGATTTTATTGTTTAGATTATCAATTTCCGAACATCAAAAGTGTGTTTGGTCATCCTGGTGTTTTTAAATATCACAAAATGTATTTCTTATATTTTTAAAAACGCACGTGCGTCTGAGAAGTAAAAGTTATGGAGTTGAGTTTTAGTCTATTTTAGAGGGCATTTCACAATTTCAAAGTCAGAGACTCATGTTTCACTCAATTGTAACTTTATCCAAATGTGTTACAGGTTTGTTGATTAACTAAACTTAGTGTGCATTTTCATGGGCTGAAACTAGGGTCTGTCCCTTTAAGAGAAATGTATATACCTAGAAAGTTTTTGACAAATAGATCCATGTATACTTTTAATGAATTGATGTCTACAAGAAATGAAAATATACTAAAAGATTTAGGTATTTATTTAACTAAAGCATTGCAGTTAAGAAAGGAAAGAAGTGGTGTAAGTTACAGATCTGGTATGTAATGTAAATGCATAGAAGATTATAACTATGATGTTCATATAGTGGTACTTTGAAATAATGTCACCTGCACAAAGGTCCAGTTGTTCAACAATCATAAGCTGACTACACGTTGATAAAGAGTGTGTATGTGGGTGAGGGTGGGGTATGGTAATAAAGGAAAATAATAAATATGAGAATACATTATATGAATCAAAACTATAATAGTGGGATATAAGTTAATTTGTAGACCTATATGAGATAATGTACACTAAACATAATTGTTAGAAAATACAAATATTGTTATTCTTCCTAAAATCTATATACAAACTAATTGCAGTTAAATAATATTTAGTTTGCTATATGAATTGTTAAACAACGGGTCCTTCAAATGTCACCTTTTGATGTCTGTAAATGGGCTATGGCCTAAAAACGGAATAAAGAATTGAATTGAAATTGAATTATTATATTACGAGTGACAGATCATTTTTATTTTACGATTTGTTTAAAAAACGATTTCTCTTTAACGCAGCGAAAGCGAAACGAGTTGTAAAAATAATTAGTATTTAACGGACCCCCCCCCCCCCCCCCCCCCCCCCCACACACACACACACACACACACACTTATAGAGCAATCAGTTTCATTAGTTAATATCATTGGATGGTGTGATATTGGGCGACCGGATATTCACCGTTGATCAGCCAATCAGATGTTACAGAATAAATCTAGAACACGAGTGATATCGCGAAGTCTCCCCTGGGTTGTCATACCACGATCTGAACAGATCAGGCCCTTTTAAGGGCCATTATGGGCAACCTAGGGAGACACCTCAGTACCTACTAGGTCCCAATAACGAGCTACTTTCGGCATTCTAAAATCATAAACAATATGTAGCTCCCTCTTTATTTTTCGACGAACCGTTCAAAATTGCGCCTAATTTCCTTCACTAAAAACTGCGCACCCTGTCCATTTGGCATTAATCGTACGGGACATTGCACATTCCATAGCACCCAAAACTACCCTCCGTCTGTTACCGACTCCGGTTGGGCTGGTGGTGCTCTCTTGCACCTGACAATGCAGGCGTCCCAACCCTCCCCACCCTTTCCTGTCCTAGACAGAGGAGCCAGCCGAGACCGGCAACTGTGCGTGCGCTACAACAGCTTGTTCTGAACTTCCACGTTAAACACTGACCTGACTTGATCTGATATCGCCAAACATGCACGCAGTGTTCTCGCTAACAGGCGTATTAGAAATATCAAGACTCGAGATTATACCAGGATTCTAGACCCATCGTCTAGACTAAACGCCATAGACATTAAATCTAGAACCCCCCACGCACACACACACATGCGCGCGCGCGCAGGCACACACACACACACACACACGCACGCGAACTCGTGCATACATGTAGAGCCTATATAGCTGTTTTTCCAGTGATTGTGCTGTTTTAACATTCCATTTTGTCGGATTGTTACTGCTGTCCAAATTTTATTTCTTGCAGTCTGTGCTACGTTTCGTCTTTTTCACACAAGCATTGACGAAGCGACACAAGAAGGTAAATAATTTCAATATAATATTGTTTATATCCAATATGTTGGGCTAGTTGGACAGAATAAAAATGGATTCTATTGTCGATTTCAAAATGGCCCCCATTTTGAAACCTTTTTAGAAAACCGAAAATAAAAAACCCCGTTAACTTAATGATACGTAGCTACTCTTGAAATTTAATTCAATAATTCATAAATATAACATTGTGTAGAATACTAAACGTGTTATAATTGTTGTAATGTTTTGGAGCCCCTCCCCCCCAACAGGGTTTTAAGTGTTAATTTTAAATATTTTAACAAATAAAAATAAAAATTATACATGGACGTATGAGAGTATGTTCAACTACATGCTTAAGTTACAAAATATGCTGTCTTTCGTCGACTATCTTTAAATAACACTGATATACATACCAAACATTAATTACAGGAACAGTGCTGGCCACATTTGAACACCCCGCAAGTAATGCGACTACAATAGTATTCAATGAAGGAGACACACAATTTTTGGACTTTGACAGATTTAATATGCAATTAAAAGCAAAATCTGGCATTGCCACGCAACGAGTAAGTTTTCTTTTCCTTGCCGTTTTAAACATTTATTTTAGAATTTACTAAGCTTTACGAACAGTCTTCTGAGTTCTTGCATCGATTAGTGTATAGTCATAGTTTGTGTGCCTTAAATACTGACTTTAAAACCGTTCAAGGAGAGCACACTGATTAATTAATCATCGGCTATTGGATACAAGAGCTCATATTCGGTGTCAGCAATTTTCCTCACACCAATAAAAAATCTGCACAATATTGCGTTCATTTCATTTTTTTTTGAATAAATCCGTGTTCTTGCAATTTTTTGACAAAAAATACATTGAACACAATGATTTTGTATAGGTTTTTTTTGTTTGTTCTTTGTGTTTTCATGTTCGTTCTGCGTTAAAAAGTATATATATATATATATGTATATGTATATGTATATGTATATGTATATATATGTATGTATGTATATGTATGTATATGTATGTATATATATGTGTATATATATGTGTGTATATATATATATATATATATATGTATATCTATCTATATATATATATATATATATATATATATACATATATATATATATATATATATATATATATATATATATATATATATATATATATATATGTATATCTATATATATATATACACACACACACACACACACACACACACACAGAACTTCACATACGTTGTTTTCGATTCCTATTTATTGCACGAGTTTATTTTGCACAATAATATGTGGTATGTTCTTGTGCGAAATAAACGAGTGCAATGAATAGGAAGCAAAAATAACGTACACATGTATGTGAAGTTCTGTATTTATTACATACCTTCTTTTTTTCTTCTTCTTTTTACAAAAACCGTTTTTAATTTAACGTCATAACTACACTTTCTTAAATGTATTAATAAATCCTCCTTTCAAGGCCTCGTTCCAGCCATTGCGCCACAACTGGTGTAACAAAGGCCGTGGTATGTACTATCATGTCTGTGGGATGGTGCATATAAAAGATCCCTTGCTGCTGATCGAAAAGAGTAGCCATGATGTGACGACAGCGGGTTTGCTCTCTCAATACCTGTCTGGCGCCATATAACCGTAAATAAAATGTGTTGAGTGCGTCGTTAAAAAAAAAAATTCCTTCTTTTCTTTCAAGGATTTCCTTAACGTTCAAAATTATACTCTGCGGCAATCTTGTGTAATGTTTCAAATACGACGTGACGTGTCGGTAATAAAAAGGCTCTAACTCCAGTAAAAATAAAAAAGGGAATTCCCCATTTACAAGTTCCGGTTCTGATCTTCCATAGGTATGGTACAAGATAAATTTATCAAATGGTTTGAAAACGCCTTTATCACTATAGTAAAATTGAATACGTATGTAATAAAAGTGTTTGTCGGTTGTATAATGTTGACAACCCTCCCAATCACATCTCCATCAACTTTAACAAAATCATTTATGTGTAGGTCTACCGATTACAGAAATGAAACCACTGTTTTCGTGTTAGCAGACGATGTTTTTGTAGACGTCTGATTTGCTTATTACATGTACATATTTTTTTCTAATTAAAACATTATTTTCTTATGTTATATATTTTATTGTTTATATCATTTTCGTATATATTCAACAAATTTAAATATAAATTTCCCTCGTAAATGTTCGTATCGTAAACAAATGTGCAGTTTGTAGTAGTAGTTTGACAGATGAATAAAAATATGAATTAAAAAAAAAGTAGTCCCGGCGGCACGTAAAGCCAATCAAATCTCGACTTATAGTAAGTGGGCCAATCAAAGCAATCTGCACACTGTCCAATTATCTAAAAACAAATCTTGACTTCAGTGTCTTAGACAATAGAGGTAATAAATTGTAATCTCAGTTTGTAAACAATCGTTATTGTCGCGTATTTAGTATAGAAATTGCAGTTTTTATTATTTGTTGCAGGGGAAAACGATAGTACTCAAAGGAACATGCTCAGAATATATTGAAATGCTGCAGGTACGTTTAAAGTTCGATGTTTAATGCAGGTAGGTGCTGATTGTTCGGTGAGTATTCAAAAGGTAAATAAGACATATTACAATATACCTGAATGTATACACCGATCTCTTGGTTTCAACCGGGTATCCCAACTCTGTTGACTGTGAAAAGGGAAGGGACTGGCATTACTAAATACACTTTCGTACACTCAGGTCACCCATATATTTTGAGGCTTAAACAATAAACTTCAACTTTTAAAATATTGTTCTTTATTTTAACAGAAGCCTTCCTCGAAGTACCGTTGATGCTGCTGCAAGTAATATATTATGATACGTACTGTGATACAGGTTAACCATATCGTGAGATATCACGATATAAACATTCTCATAATACCCTAGATACGATAACGTAGCGCTGACATCGACACAGGTTTCGTAACCGAGACGTAGTCGAAAGTTTCCGTTACAATACCGTAACTAATAATACCCCAGTCTGATTGATTTCATTAATTTCATTTCAAATTATTTTCGTGCTTATATCCAATTAAGGTTCAAGCACGCTGTTCTGGGCACACAATTCAGCTATCCGGGCTGTCTGTCCAGGACAGTGGGTTAGTTGTTAGTGGTTAGTGAGATGGGAGCCAGTACTGGGCTGTGAACCAAGTAAGGTCTCTGTATCGACTTCTTTTTCCAGATAGCTGATGTGTGTTTCAGGACAAAAGACGTGTTCCGTAAATCAATATAGACAACAACAAAAAAAGACAAAAAAACAACAACCCCCCCCCCCCCCAATAAATTAGTACTAGTAGTATACAAAACAGGTTTTTCCCAAGTAGTAGTTGTATTACTTACAGTATGTATATTAACTTCACACCAATGACATTTGAATTATATTTCTGATCCAGGTAAAGGTAAATGTCCCAGCACAGCTTGAGGTCAAAGTTGAAGATTTGAATGATCCGCCCATTTTCCATAACCTACCAGCAACTTCAAATGTTGAAGAGGTGACCAAATATGAAACCTTTAAATTTCCCTCCCTCCCCCTTCTCTTTCTCTCTCTCTCTCTCTCTCTCTCTCTCTCTCTCTCTCTCTCTCTCTCTCTCTCTCTCTCTCTCTCTCTCTCTCTCTCTCTCTCTTTCTGTCTCACCGGCCTCAGTGGCGTCGTAGTTAGGCCATCGGTCTACAGGCTGGTAGGTACTGGGTTCAGATCCCAGTCGAGGCATGGGATTTTTAATCCAGATACCAACTCCAAACCCTGAGTGAGTAATCCGCAAGGCTCAATGGGTAGGTGTAAACCACTTGCACTGACCAGTGATTCATAACTGGTTCAAAAACTATCTATCCTGCCTGTGGGAAGCGCAAATAAAAGATGCCTTGCTGCCTGTCATAAAAGAGTAGCCTATGTGGCGACAGCGGGTTTCCCCTAAAAAACAGTGTCAGAATGACCATATGTTTGACATCCAATAGCCGA
Organism: Gigantopelta aegis; assembly: GCF_016097555.1. NCBI lineage: Eukaryota > Metazoa > Mollusca > Gastropoda > Neomphalida > Peltospiridae > Gigantopelta > Gigantopelta aegis. The sequence continues at coordinate 34,369,095 of NC_054702.1, forward strand.
TGATAAGAAAAAAAAACAATGTGCTCTAGTGGCTTCGTTAAATAAAACAAACTTATTTTTCTGTCTGTCTCTCTCTCTGTCTCTCTCTGTGACTCTCTCTCTCTCTCTCTCTCTCTCTCTGTGACTCTCTCTCTGTGTCTCTCTCTCTCTCTCTCTCTCTCTCTCTCTCTCTCTCTCTCTCTCTCTCTCTCTCTCTCATGAACGACACCATATATAACCGTAATTAAAATCTGTTGAGTGCACCAAATAAATCAAACATGTTAAATAAAATTTGCCTTCCTGTCTTTCATTTTTGCATTTACCTTAGTTTGTCACTCAATAGCCAATGTATTTTTCGTGCTGAGGTGTCGTTAAACATTCATTCATTCATTCTCTCTCTCACTATCTCTCTCTCTCTCTCTCTCTCTCTCTCTGTATGGCTCTCTCAGGTCCCTGGGTTGCTTCCAATTGAAGTCCATACCTTTACCTTTTGTTCTACATGAACTCACATGGTGTATTAACTGCTTTATTTTTACTATTTCATAGTATATCAGCTTTCAAATAATACAACTGATGTCATTTAAAATGTTTGACTAATATTTTTCAGTCAACCCCCATCAACAGTGTCGTGTTTGTGGTCGATGCCGCTAACCCAGAAGATGTGTTTTCCCTCTATATACTTGAGATTTTCCAAATATTGGTAAGTTGAATATAATATAATATAATATGATATATATGATATGATATGATATGATATGATATGATATGATATGATATGATATGATATGATATGATATGATATATTATATAAAATAATATAACTGAGAGTACTTAGGGGGCTTTAATTACTTAGTTATTTAAGACTCAGGGCATGTAAGATTATATGTTATGGGGGAGGTGGGTATTTGTTTAGACTTGTGTAACGTTTTTAAAACCATGCCTCATTTTTATTTATAAAAAGTAAATGCAGCCAGTTTGTTCTATTACTAATTTTTATATCTAGATTTTCGTTAACTTAAAATGGAAAACAGAACTACCAGAAAACAGTCAACAGAGGTGACAAAAGTGATCTAACAATCACACGGGGGGTGGGGTGGGGGGTGGGGGGGGGTGGTGGAGGTAATTATGCAATTTGACTGTACATTGTTAATAGTTATCTCTATCTAATTAAAGATACAAATGATCCGCTTATATGGGAACACTCCTGTTAATAACCATGGAATAGATTTTTTGATGCGTCTGCTTTCCCCGCCAGCACTGTGCACATGGAAATGGCCCTGATTTTTATTATACTTTTTTTTATAGTATATATACATGTACTATTGGAATTGTTATTGTTATATTGTTGTTGTTTTTGTTTAAAGAACATTACAACATACGAGAATGGCGCTAAGAAAAAGGCAGATGGAATGTTTGTGATTGATGACGTTGGTCGAGTTCGAGTGACAGGCACACTTGATTTTGAAGGTGGTCCAAGACAGTACATACTGGCTATCAGAGTGATGGTGAGGTTTTCAGCTTTAATTTTACCAATTTCATAAATAATAAAACAGCATTACTTTAAAGGGACATACCCTAGTTTTTAAACACGAAGGCATATTTTTTACTATTAGAGCCGTTTTTGATCACTAAAATCATACTTTACTTAGATTTTATTGTTTAGATTATCCATTTCTGTACATTCAAAGTGTGTTTGGTCCAGACCTGTCAACCTTTAGTCAAGAGAAAGCAGGAGGTGTGTGTTGAAAAAGCAGGAGATTTGGTCAAAAAGCAGGAGATTTTTTAAATTCACACAATTTAACCCAAAATCGCAAGATTTAAAAAAAACATTATTACAATAAGTTATATGAATACTTTATAATGTCATATATACTTCTTAACTTTAGATCTTGGCATTAAAAAAAAAAAAAAAAAATTATTATTATTATTTTTTATTTTTTTTAAGTTTAAATATTATTATGATTTAATACATATTTAAAAAAAAAAAATTTTTTTTATCCAAAAATGTTAAGAACATGAACAAGAAGTAAAAAATTTAATTAGTACATTTACGGTATTACACTTACTGCCTTACAGGTTGCGTTACATTATCATTTGTGGTTAGTGTACCTAAGTACCAAAGACAAATTTATATAAATCTTATAAATTAATATTCAGTTTTTACTATAATGAGGAACGGTGGCGTGGTACTGATTTAAAATCATTATAATGATGCAATAAACATTGTATTTTCATTAATCATAAGTAAAACCTCATTACGGACATCGTGTGAAATATACCGGAATTATACCCATTTCCGTGAGTAACTTTATGTTAATGTCAAACAACATTTTTTAATTGTACAAAAATAATTTCTTGAAGTGTACCCTTATAACCAACATTTTACCGCACAAACATACAAAATTAACTGACACAAGTATGTTTATACAGCTAATTGGTCTTTTCGTTGTCTTGCTGTGACATGTGATTTTAACATGCATCGTGTGTATCGCTGTCAACTCAGATTTGTCATAGTTGCATTATGTAAGCCAGTGGGAAGACATTTTACAATTCAGAGGTGTTATTAAAAGTAAAGTTTGTTTTATTTAACGACGCCACTAGAGCACATTGATTTTTAATCTTATCATCGGCTATTGGAACTAAATTGGATAGTTTTGTTTTTTTATATGGCAACACTGAATGTCAATACACAGCCTGTTTAATTAGCGGCAACACGCTTCGTAGCCATTACGATGACAACAAACATTATAATAACACATCATTTTATAAACTCCATGTGCTTTTTTAACAATATAAATAGGCTATCCCACAATTCTCACTTCGGCAAAGGTTAAACAGTCGGAACAATTCGGCCTGTTACATTCTCGGAAACCGAAAGTAGTCGACATTTTCCGAATGAGAAAAAAAGGCAGAGTTACTTCCCTTCTGTTATTTTGACAAAAGAGGATCGATTTTTTTTTTATGCTTAGAAAAATGTCATTTAACAGGAGAAACTGTCTCCCGCACAGGTGAAAGGAGATTTGATCAAATAGGGGGAGACTCCCGCGGAATCCGGGAGGGTTGACAGGTCTGGTTTGGTCATCCTGGTGTTTTTAATATCACAAAATGCATTTCTCATATTTTTAAAAACGCACATGCTTCTGAGAAGTAAGAGTTATGCAGTTGAGTTTTAGTCTATTTTTAGAGGGTATTTCACCATTTCAAAGTCAGAGATTCATGTTTCACTCAATTGTAACTTTATCATAATGTGTTATAGGTTTGTAAATAACTAAACTTAATGTGCATTTTCATGGGCTGAAACTAGGGTCTGTCCCTTTAAATTTACTTAAAGATGACTTAAGATGTATACAGGCCTAGCTAGGCTTGACAACTCACTGGTTAAATCTGCAAAGCTATGGTTCTCAGAATAAGAAAAAATATTTATAAAAAGCAGTTTTAATTAATTATTCATTCAAATTATATAGCTTTGCTAGACTTGAAGACATTTTGTTTTTACTGTCTTTAATCATACCAGTGACCCCCTCTGGATCTACCAATGTAGTGTTCATAAGTTATCAGACACAAACATTGGATTTTTATATTGGTGGGGGTGGGGGTGGGGGTGGGGGTGGGTGCATTAGCAGAAATTAATTTAATAGAAGCGGACCTAGTATGGTAATTAAAAAAAAACCCACACATATTTTTTGCACCCTCCCATTGCATATTTCTATTAGTAGATTGTGATGCAGATTACGGACTTACCTGATATTTTAACTTTAGGATGCTGGAGTTCCTTCTCTGAATGTTGAGTCAACCTTGACCTTGATCATAACAGACAGTGATGACCAGGGTCCTAAGTTTAGTGAGAAGTCTTATTTTGCTTCAGTCATTGGAGAGAAGCCTGTTATAGTGAGTTCATATTATTTTATATTATTTCATTTAATAAAGATGTCATATACAATATACATATCTAGAAAGATATTTATGTTAATTATAAGAACCATATATTTTTGGCAAGTATCTGTAAATTGAGTTTTGCCAGCAGACACCGTGACAATCATGTGACTTCAATAACAAAATAGCAGTACAGCTGAGAACAGACAAAAATAGTTTTTATAAATAAGTTTTCTTTCAAATAACAGTCTGAAAATCATAGAAAAAACATATTAAGAAATGTGCCATGTTTATGAGTGGGTATAAAGTTCAATCTTGCTTTCTTTGCTCATTTTAACTTTATTGTTACGTACATTTCTGTGAATATGAAACATTTGTTTACTTTCCCCATGCAAAAGTCAAATTCGTAAAAAATATTCAAATGTACGTACCATACTGTTGCGCACAAATGATGCAACCAACGAAACAGGGCAACGGACGATATAGATTTTGATATAGACTTAAATATGTTTAGATATAAGGAAGTAAAGTCTTTTACCATTAACTGATAATTTTTCTAAAAACACAAAACTGAATTTTAAAAGTTTGGATCAACGGATACATTTTATGTTTTTCAAGAACCTGGAAGATGATGACTAACAGCCTTTAACCCTGGCATGAAGGTGGACCCTATGTACTTTGGGTGCTTCACTTCTTTAGGACCAACAGAAAAGGATCCCCATACGGGCCATACCACTTACCCCTATTCATTTCTTCACCTTCACCACAACTGATCAAAGGCCGTGGTGTGTGCTTTCCTGTCTTTGGGAAAGTGACTATAATCCCTTGCTGCATTAGGGGTTTCTTCCGATGACTACGAGTCAGCATTACCAAATGTTTGACATCTAATAGCCGATAATTAATTAACTGATGTTAAACAAAACAAACTTTTAACTTTCTTCACCTTCTACATATAGGTTTCCCTTAGAGAACAACCCCAGCATGGTACCATAAAGGAGTATTCCCCAATATAATTAGTATTAATAACATAAAACACCTGCCTTTTCAATGTACACCGGTAACAGTAAATAAATGCCAATATATGTTAAAACAAAATCCATGTTATGTCTACCCCCAGATCTCAAAGATCTCTTGAAACAAAATATATCTCAAAAACTTTATTAAATAAAATTATCATGTATTACAGATAATAATTATTATTATCTTATACAAGTAATTATTTACTTATATTTAGCACCAAGAATGTCACGTTACAAATCCACCAGTACTGGCAGAAGATCAAGACCCAGTGAGAAAATCTCCAATAAGATACACTATCACAGATGGTAAGAAAATCTCCAATAAGATACACTATCATTGATGGTAATAAAATCTCCAATAAGATCCATGTACTGATGGTGAGAAAATCTCCAATAAGATACACTATCACTGATGGTAAGAAAATCTCCAAAAGGATACACTATCGCTGATGGTTAGAAAATCTCCAATAAGATACTATCACTGATGGTAAAAAAATCTCCAATAAGATACACTATCACTGATTGTGAAAAAATCTTCAATAAGATACACTATCACTGATGGTGAGAAAATCTCCAGTAAAATACACTATCACTGATGGTGAGAAAATCGCTAATAAGATACACTATCACTGATGGTAAGAAAATCTCCAAAAAGATACACTATCACTGATGGTTAGAAAATCTCCAATAAGATACTATCACTGATGGTAAGAAACTCTCCAATAAGATCCATGTACACTATCACTGATTGTGAAAAGATCTTCAATAAAATACACTATCACTGATGGTGATAATATCTCCAATAAGATACACTATCACTGATGGTGATAATATCTCCAATAAGATACACTATCACTGATGGTTAGAAAATCTCCAATAAGATACACTATCACTGATGGTAAGAAAATCTCCAATAAGATGCACCATCACTGATGGTCAGAAAATCTCCAATCAGATACACTATCACTGATGGTGAGAAAATCTCCAATAAGATACACTATCACTGATGGTGAAAATGTCTCCAATAAGATACACTATCACTGATGGTAAGAAAATCTCCAATAAGATACACTATCACTGATGGTAAAACAATCTCCAATAAGATACCCTATCATTGATGGTAAGAAAATCTCCAATAAGATCCATGTACACTATCACTGATGGTGAGAAAATCTCCAATAAGGTACATGTACACTATCACTGATGGTGAGAAAATCTCCAATAAGATACAGTATCACTGATGGTAAGAAAATCTCCAAAAGGATACACTATCACTGATGGTTAGAAAATCTCCAATAAGATACTATCACTGATTGTGAAAAAATCTCCATAAGATGCACTATCACTGATGGTGAGAAAATCTCCAGTAAAATACACTATCACTGATGGTGAGAAAATCGCCAATAAGATACACTATCACTGATGGTAAGAAAATCTCCAAAAGATACACTATCACTGATGGTAAGAAAATCTCCAATAAGATACACTATCACTGATGGTGAAAATGTCTCCAATAAGATACACTATCACTGATGGTAAGAAAATCTCCAATAAGATACACTATCACTGATGGTAAAAAAAAATCTCCAATAAGATACACTATCACTGATGGTAAGAAAATCTCCAATAAGATCCATGTACACTATCACTGATGGTGAGAAAATCTCCAATAAGGTACATGTACACTATCACTGATGGTGAGAAAATCTCCAATAAGATACATTATCACTGATGGTAAGAAAATCTCCCAAAAGGATACACTATCACTGATGGTTAGAAAATCTCCAATAAGATACTATCACTGATGGTAAAAAAATCTCCATAAGATGCACTATCACTGATGGTGAGAAAATCTCCAGTAAAATACACTATTACTGATGGTGAGAAAATCTCCAATAAGATACACTATCACTGATGGTAAGAAAATCTCCAAAAAGATACACTATCACTGATGGTTAGAAAATCTCCAATAAGATAATATCACTGATGGTAAGAAAATCTCCAATAAGATACACTATCACTGATTGTGAAAAAATCTTCAATAAGATACACTATCACTGATGGTGATAATATCTCCAATAAGATACACTATCACTGATGGTTAGAAAATCTCCAATAAGATACACTATCACTGATGGTAAGAAAATCTCCAATAAGATACACCATCACTGATGGTCAGAAAATCTCCAATCAGATACACTATCACTGATGGTGAGAAAATCTCCAATAAGATACACTATCACTGATGGTGAAAATGTCTCCAATAAGATACACTATCACTGATGGTAAGAAAATCTCCAATAAGATACACCATCACTGATGGTCAGAAAATCTCCAATCAGATAAACTATCACTGATGGTCAGAAAATCTCCACTCAGATACACTATCACTGATGGTCAGAAAATCTCCAATAAGATACACCATCACTGATGGTCAGAAAATCTCCAATCAGATACACTATCACTGATGGTCAGAAAATCTCCAATCAGATACACTATCACTGATGGTGAGAAAATCTCCAATAAGATACACTATCACTGATGGTCAGAAAATGTCTCCAATAAGATACGCTATCACTGATGGTGAGAAAATCTCCAATAAGATACACCATCACTGATGGTCAGAAAATCTCCAATCGGATAAACTATCACTGATGGTCAGAAAATCTTCAATCAGATACACTATCACTGATGGTCAGAAAATCTCCAATAAGATACACCATCACTGATGGTCAGAAAATCTCCAATCAGATACACTATCACTGATGGTGAGACAGATGGAACTTGATGAATGTTGATACACGTTGTGCATAGGGGTTTGTCTTAAAGGCATATTGTATAATATTTTCAGCTATTACACATTTTTTAAACTGTTATATTATGTATTACTTACAAATTATTATTTAATGGGCCTGCTGGAACAATATGTGATGTGGTGGGCACAAGTACATTTAAGGGTGTTATGTACATGTTTATAGTAAAAAAAAAAGTAAATGTTTTCGGCATAAAATTGGGGGGAACACTCACCGCTAGTTCCTATGGGCCTGCTTAAATATAAATTTTGTGTGTTTTAGTTGCCATGGTGTTTGTAATAGACCAAACCCTACTGTACATATATGTGGAACAGAAAAGGTGTACATGCCTTAGGAACTAGAATCGGTGACCTTTTAAGAATTGTTACAGGTAACAAAGCTAAATGTGTTATGTGCGTATAAATAAATTTTGAACAACAGAATATGTAGGCATGTGATAGAAATAAGCAAAAATGTTCATTTGTACACCGGACAAGTACAGCTAAAAATCTACTTGTCCGTCAATATTTCCACTTGTCATAGGCGTTGAAGCAGGGGTTGGGGGTGGCAAGGGCGCACAGGCTCACTTCCAACTGGAGCTGGTGAAACCTGCCTTCCATCCCCCCCCCCCCCATGTGAAAGGCGATCTAAAGATGGATTCGAATGAATATATTTTTTTAGAAGAGTAAATATTTGTGTTAAAAGATGTGTTGGTTGTTGAGCTATTTGCAACACTGCAGTCTTGCTCGGGCCTGTTAATACATATAGACAGAAAACGTTCCAGGACAAAGAAGGGAAAGGTATTTTCGCAACAATTAGTGTATAAGAATGTGCGTATTGCATGATATGGTCAAAAATGTATTTTATAATGTACTGCATCGCACTGTTTCAATAGAAACATTTCCTCTTTTTTTTTTGTCGGACAAAATTACCCTTAATATTAATTTAAGTTTGTTACTGTCAAAGCTTGACAAATGACAAACTTGTTGAAGTCAACAACAAATCATTGGCCTTTTCACCTGGGTTGTGTTGATAGATTGTAATGTTGTTTTTCCATCAATTGTGATTTTCTTTTATTTAAGTATAATAATTGCACAAAATTATCATACTGCTTCATAATTTGTCCCAAGTAAATTTACACGTCAGGACAAACGGACAAGTGCTTATTTCTATTGCTGGTAGGCCAATAAAATTTTGCACAGTTAGCCATACAATACAGGGAAATATGAAAGTTTTTTTATTATGATGTAGTTTTGTTGTTTGGAAATAATAACGTGGTGTACTGTATATTGGCAGGATTTCCAAAAGAACCCTGGCACTTTGGAACATTTTTCAACATAAATGCGGACACAGGAAAGCTTTGCCAAAGAGAGACAATTCCAAGAATGAAAGCAAAACCTGGAGAAGTGCACGGTGGATTTATTAACTATACTCTTATGATTCAGGTAATCTGTCAGTATATATGGGTTTGCTACATCAAATTTTATGAAAGTTCATGTTTGAAAGTAATTATTTAACAGAGCAATTTGTAATTTGTCAATGAATAGGTTTGTCATTGATTGGACTAAAAAGTTAAGTGTAAGTTCCGAGAGCGCAGCAATTACATATATGTACCTGTATGTGTTGTATCTTGGTGATCATCAATGAAACTGTTTCCCCCTCTCCATTTCAACTAGTCCTCTATATGACTGCAGTGTTTCTGCCAGAAAGACATTTTTGGGTACGGTGCTATGGAATTGAATGCAAACACAGTCAACAGGGGCCTCCCCTGAAAAGAAAATGGGTGGTTAGGGTTAAGAAAATCATACAGTAATGATAAGAGTAATTAATTTTGTCAAAAAGTTAACTTTAAAAAAATAAAATGTGTACAAAAAAAAAAAATTGAGTATGGCAGCGTACCCGTTTTACGCTCTGGCAGAAACCCTGGACTGGTATGTCAAATACTGTGGCATGTGCTTTTCAGTTTGTGGGGAAAGTATTTATGTTCAAGATCCTTTGCTGATATATTCTTGGAGTAGTCTGCTGATATATTATTGCATTGGGTTTCATTTCTCACTTACATGTATGTTAGACACGTACCAGATAGAGTATAAAAATGTGAAGCAATTTTTAAACAAATATTTGCTTTCCTTTCCATTTGACTAAAAGGAGCATTATTATGGTAGTAATTTTACAGTTTGCTTTTCATGTGTATATACCTTTTAATACTATGTCATTTCATGCTGATATATCTTAATTAATTTCACATTCAATATTTTTATATCTTATTTTACATTCAGCAAACTAATATTTTGCTATCTTTTCTTCTTTTTTGTTGTATAGTCTTTCTTTCTTGTAATTTTTACATCTGTAAATTTAATAATGTAAAGCAATTTTACTTATTGCATGTTCATTTTTAACTAAACATGACTTATAATTTCATAATTTTTGTTATGGAAATAAGGAGTGTCACATGCTGCTTTTTTAGGCTTACCAGACAGAAGACAGAACAAAGGCAGACATTGCCACACTATTTGTCCATGTGGTTGACCAGAACATACACCACCCAACATTTGTAACTCCAAACATCCGCGCTAGTATGGAAGAATTTCCCTCACTGAAGGCTGGATACATTGTAGCAACAGTCAAAGCTCATGATAATGATTATGTATGTACATTTTTATGGTAGAATCTAAAACTGTACTATTAGATATTGAAATTTCACTTTCTACTGGAGTGTCAATTGCCGCTAGGTTTAGTATCCAGATCAAATGAATATTCATATGATTCAGTTATTAAACTTTTGAAGTCTATCTTCTCCTACAGTTTTAATTGAATTGTTCTGAAACTTGTTTCAATGATCCATGGGGCACCCTCCACAAAATAATAGAGAGATATTTGGAAAACATTGAATGTTTTTATTATTATTATTAAAGGAATGCTCGCACAAGGCTTTTGGACTGGTATAGTCAACGGTATATAATGCACATTATTGCTTAATTAATATCAACAAGTATAATCTTATATTTAATTAATAAAACAGTTAAAAGTGACGGCTATTATATATAATGGGTGAATCCATTTTGTACCATCTCAATGAATACGCTTTCTGGCGAACCGGTGGTTACGTAATACTTATCGCGTCATGTTAGGAATTAGTCTTAGAACTGAAGAAACAAACCTAGCTGTGTTTTGCGGATGCATTGCAATGTTCTGTAGTAATATCCATCCCAGTAAGCCAGCAATACGTATATATTATTTTTCAATACAAAATAAACCACCATTGTCAAAGTGTCGAAATAACTGCATTATGTTTTGTCCAGGCATTAACCTACGTACTGAAATGATAATCGGAGTGTTTTCTTAGTTAATTGGTTTTTTCTTTCCGTGGCCTGTACCTGTGATTCTGGATTGGCTGGTGTATATTTGGAAGGTAACCAGTCACGGTAATTAATTACTGCTGTCTAGACACCAAAAAAAAACGTGCCAGTATTTATTAAGATCACAGGGTATTGTGGGATTACCTGCCACCCCTAAAATGGTAATGGACATTATTAGCCATCCTGCTTTATTACTGTAAATAATTCTGTAAAACCCTTGATTAAGTAGACTTTACCATCTAATATCACAAAACTGACCAATTACGTAGTCCCAAAGAAAAGAAAATTATCACTGGTATCATGAGTGGTCATTTTTGCTCCAACATACCCTAGCTACCAATAGGCCTAATGATATGCATTTTTTCTTTGGATTTTTAAAGAGAGAAAAATATTATAACTCCCATTTCGTTCTGTTGATGCAAATTGAAATATATTTCATTAAATAATTTATTATACTATCAAGTCATTTATGTTGTTTTACAATTAAGTTAGGTGGATGAAAGTGAAACGCCTTGTCGTAAATTAGAGCGTTTATTTACACTGTGCATACACAAGTTGTTAGAAGCTGACATCACTTCACCCCAAGTGAAATTGAAACAAAATAGCTGCCCCAGTTAGCAGGAATAATCATGGGTTTTTTATTAACTCTAAAATTAAACTATTTCATTTCTTAAAGTGTCAGTATGTGTTGGTGGACTGGTTATGCATCTTCCCAAAACATAAGGCTCGTGTTTGAGTTTATTTCCCCTTTAAATAATTTTTTTTTTTTTAAGTATCTTGTTCTAGAGTTTTGATCAGACAGTATTCACAAACTAATAGATATATTTAAAAAATAAAGGGTTTTTAACATTTTTATTAAATTTTAAATAAAAATTTAACATTGAATATTTAAAAGTCTATCTTCTCCTAGAGGTTTGATTAGATAGTTCAAAAATGTAGTATAATTATTCTCTGAGGAAGTCATCACAAACTAATAGAGAGATATTTTGAAACTTAGAGTTTTTGAATTTTTATCAATTTAAATATTTTAAATAGAAATTTATTGTTCAAAATTTAAAAGTCTATCTTCTCTTTGAGTTTTGATTGGATATTTCTGAAACTAAGTAACAGAATTATATATATGTAGCCCTATAGGCCTCTTGTTAGCTTCTGGTTTTAATGTGTTCTATATATTTATTTCAACTGTTTTGTCTTGGATTGTTTTTTGTATTCAATTAAGGGCAAGAACAGTCTGTTTGTGTATGAGCTGTCTGAGAATCCATTAGGTGCATTTACCATTAACAGTCATACTGGAGAAATCAAGGTTGTGAGACCACAAGTCATTGACCGGGAGAAAAACCAGACATTGTTTATCAAGGTATATGGATTTTTTTACAATGGATAAATAATTATATCATTTTCTTTTGGACCACCTGAAAAATGTATGGCATTGATATGATATGAGCAATTTTGTTGCCTTTAATTTTCACCATCATACAAAGATAATAAAGTACACATGCATATTATTATATATAAATAAATATTAAACTTACATTTACCGGTATATCCGTGAATATTTTACAGGTTCAAACTGTAGAGACAGTATTTATCAAGGTACATGTACATGTATTTTCCTAGAATGGGTAAAGAATTAAATTATTTTCTTTTGGACCATCTCAAAAATGTATGGCATTGATATGATACGAGTAATTTTGTTGCCTTTAATTTTCACCATCGTACAAGGTACCCATTTATATTATTTATATGTATATACAGACAAACTTTGATAACTTGATCTTGAAGGATATGAGGAAATAGTTCGTTTCAGGGAATTCGAGTTTTCGAAATTAATATATAATAGTTCAAATTTGAAACTGCATTGCAGCTAGATGATTTCGCTTAATATTGTAGGAAGTGTACACTTCACTGCCTACCTTTGAACTCTGAAAACTATGCATCCCCAGTTGAAAGGCAAATTAATATAGCTGCCATCTCACCCCGCACCAGGTAAAGTTTGACACGATTCATGCCTATGAGAGCAAAAACAAACAGCGCTAACAAATATTACAAATGCTCTTTGAAGTTAACCAGACTGTGTCTGTAATTATATATTACATAGCGATGCCCTCTGTCATGTACGAATACCGACAACCAATACAGGATCATTTTGTTCCACTTAGTCGGCGATCTAGTATTCTGTAATTATCACCTTAATCCGAGACAGCCAAGACTACCCGAGACAGGCACGCTTTGCCTGATTGATATAATTGACAATTCATTCGTCTTGAAAATACTATCGGCATCAACAGTTTGATCAATCCACATATGTCAAATTTTTTAGATGCATAATCTATTAAATCTTTATGGCGGGACCAAAGAATTAGGTTGAGAGATTATCGAGTTTATCGAGTTTTTGAAGTTTGAGTTTTCAAAGGCTGTTATTACTAGTTTGTATAGCAACTCAGCTGGGACTGTCGCTTCAGATCAAGAGATCGAAGTTTTTTTTCAAGAGATTGAAGGTGATCGAAGTTTGACTATATATATATTAAACTTCCATTTATATCCTTGAATGTTATGCAGGTTCAAGCTGTAGAGACTTCAACTACTGAGTTGTTGATGAGTGATCCAGATTCCACTGTGCAGGTCACAATTACCGATGTTAATGACAATCCACCACGCTTTCAGACACCGCTGTATTTTTATGAAATCAAAGGCAGTCTCACAATTGGGTCAAATATCAGTAAGGTTTGTTTCAATTGTATAATGTTTCAGAAAGCAATATTTTTGTACAATGTATACATGTAGGCCTACATATAATTTAATTTCTGTTTGCCAGTAGCTTAATATATGTACAACAAATGAAAATTCCAAATGCACAAATCAAACATAATACTGAATGGGATAACTTTCTGTATGACATTTGAAGTCGCAGACCTTAGTTTCAACATGTAAAAATGGACACTAAGTTCAGTTAATCTACAAACCTGTAACATATCTGGATAAAGTTACAACAGAGTGAAATAAGAGTCTGTGACGTTGAAACAGTGAACTACCCTTAAAAATAGACTAAAACTTGACTCCATAACTGTTACTTCTCAGACGCACGTGCATTTTTAAAAATATGAAAAATGCATTTTGTGATGTTAAACACACCAGGATGACCAGAAATACTTTGGATGTATGGGAATGGATAATCTAAACAATAAAATCTAAGTAACGTATGCTTTTAATTATACAAAATGGCTCTAATAGTGAAAAATATTCTTTAGTGTTTAAAAACTATAGGGTCTGTCACTTTAATTTAAACAAAATAATTATATGAAGGATAAAACATTGTAAAGTTATTTTGGCAATAAATACTTTGTCACAAAATGTTATTGCTATCCAAATTCTGTCACAGTGTAATATTATGTTTGAAAAATATTATATCACAGGATCATATAATAATACCAATGGTTAACATCTAATGATATGAGCTTAGGTGTTGTTAAACAAATATTCCTTTGTCAAGTGTTCACTTCTAATATTGTTTGAGCAACTACGGGATCTGGCAAAGCAGTGGAGATTGCTGTTAGGGTTTTAATTCTTCGCAGCACTTTTTTTGCTGTGGACTATAATTATTGAATTAATTTTTTGCACAGCAAATTCTCTTGCAGTGGAAATTTTCTTAATTGCAGGGATTGTTGAGTGGATGTTTTCTAAATTGACTTCTGTTTGATTATCACCAAGTTACAGGCCTCTAAGAATTGAAAAGTTGCATAATCCGTTTATGGGTTATGCAAAAACAAATTGAAGTAACCCATTTAATTTTTGCGTAATCTGTTTATGGGTTACACAAAAACAAATTCAGGTAACCTATTTAATTTTTACATAAATCATCATGATCATGTAAATGATGTCATAAATTCAATGCACGAACAAAAAATGAGTTAACTATACTTATGCGAGTGCGACACAGACGAAACTATCGCTGTCATAATTTTCAGAGGTCTGAATTAAACCTTTTTCTATCCAGTATGAAGACCGGCTGATTGCAGAAGATCCAGATCTTGGAGAAAATGGCACTGTCCATTACCGTATTGTCAACTTACGTACCAGCAGTGGTACATCAACTAGTCGTGACTTTCAGCGATTCCGAATTGGTGAAAAGAACGGCTGGTTTTTCATATCTGGCAGTCTGTCTGATCTCCGTAGAAAAGGACCGTTTGTAACATTCAGCTTGCTGGTCAAGGCAGATGACCAGGCTAAAGACGTCAAGAACAAAAAGTGTGTAATGCTTTCTGATATTTTTCATTTATATTTATATTTATGTTATTTCCATGCTTATATTCAAGCACACTGTCCTGGGCACATACCTCAGCTATCTGCATGGACTGTTCATCCAGGACAGTGAGTTAGTGGGTAATTGTTAGTTGTTAATTAGAGAGAAGTCTGTATAGTGGTCTTACACCTACTCACCGAGTCGTTAAACTTGCGCTTTTGCATGAGAGCTGGTACTGGGAGACGAACCCGGTACTTAACAGCCTTAAGTCCTATGACTTAACCACTACACCACTGAGGCCGGTTTTCTAATATATGTTTCTTTGTAGCAAAATATTGATATAACTAACAAATGTACCCTTCCATTAATATTTGGATGTGTTTCATTTTTTTACTTTTGTAGAATCATTTGAGCATATTCAGTTAACATTTGGTTAAAATGTTGGTTAAAATGTTGTTAAGTTTGCAGATAACAACATTTGAAAGCTGTTTTAGAAGACGTCATTGTACAAACAGTTATACTGATGGAAAGAAATAAGGGAACACATCGAATTGTAGACCAAATTTAATTTACTACTAGCATAGTGCTGCCTACCGTATATGTTCCCAGTCAACTTCTGACAATATGAATTGATTTTTGATGCAGTCATTATTTCTTGTTGCTATCTGTGTGATCCTTTATTTCTTTCCATCAGAATATTTACATTCATTGTTCTCTGTGGATTGATGGAAAGATGCATGGATGGACGGGCAGATGGATGGATGGATGGTTGGATGGATGGATGGATGGATGGATGGAGGGACGGACGGACGGACGGATGGACGGACGGACGGACGGATGGGTATTCGATTGGGTGGATGGTGGATGCAAGCATACACTTTTGTGCATGTACATGTATATTTCATTTTACCAGATCTGCTCTGGCTCAAGTCATCATTAATGTTACGGCAGCTAATGAATACCCGCCTGTGTTTGACAACACCCACAGAACCGTGTCCATCAGTGAGGCGGCATCAGTGGGAACCTTGATGACAAAGATCAAAGTAGGTGCCATTCAGGGTTGAAATGTAAACTTATTTTTTTGTTATTATAACTAAGAACAGAATAGGTGCCATTCAGAGTTGAAATGTAAACTTATTTTTTGTTATAACTAAGATCAGAATAGGTGCCATTCAGAGTTGAAATGTAAACTTATTTTTTGTTATAACTAAGATCAGAATAGGTGCCATTCAGAGTTGAAATGTAAACTTATTTTTTGTTATAACTAAGATCAGAATAGGTGCCATTCAGGGTTGAAATGTAAACTTATTTTTTGTTATAACTAAGATCAGAATAGGTGCCATTCAGGGTTGAAATGTAAACTTATTTTTTGTTATTATAACTAAGATCAGAGTAGGTGCCATTCAGAGTTGAAATGTAAACTTATTTTTTGTTATAACTAAGATCAGAATAGGTGCCATTCAGGGTTGAAATGTAAACTTATTTTTTGTTATAACTAAGATCAGAATAGGTGCCATTCAGAGTTGAAATGTAAACTTATTTTTTGTTATAACTAAGATCAGAATAGGTGCCATTCAGGGTTGAAATGTAAACTTATTTTTTTGTTATTATAACTAAGATCAGAGTAGGTGCCATTCAGGGTTGAAATGTAAACTTATTTTTTGTTATAACTAAGATCAAAGTACAGTGAAACTCCTCTAAACCGGACACCCTAGGGACCAAGTAAAAAATCTCGTATTAAGAGGTATCCGGTTTAAAGAGATTCTCTTCTGTACAGATATTTAATAAGGGACCATGGAAAATGTCCGGTTTTGAGGGAATTCTGGTTTACTGGGGGTCTGGTTTTTAGAGGTTTCACTGTAGTTTCCATTCAGGATTGAAATGTAAACTTATTTTTTGATATAACAAAGATCAAAGTAGATGCCATTCAGAGTTGAAATGTAAACTTATTTTTTGTTATAACTAAGATCAGAGTAGGTGCCATTCAGAGTTGAAATGTAAACTTATTTTTTGTTGTAACAAAGATCAAAGTAGGTGCCATTTAGGGTTGAAATGTAAACATATTTTTTGCTATAAAAATTGTTAATTATTTGTCACTCCTTACTAAACTGCCTATACTTTAAGTAATATAGTTTTGTCACACAATGAACTAACTGGTTTGTGACTTCACACACTTTTAAAACTTGGTTGTCCATAATCACACAGTATTCTCAATGTTTATATCTTGTAGGTCTATGACAAAGATGGGGATGTAGATCTGTTTGTGAAGTTTAACATATTTTCAGGAAATGAAGAACGTGCTTTTAGAATATCTCATAAGTAAGTTATTTCGATTGGATTTTTCTGCTTCCAAAAAACTAAAGTTACCAGGACTATGTATGTGGATGAGAAGAGGTATCTGGACTGGAAATGAGGGAAGTTTACAGGGTAGACAAGGCACCATCTTCCTTAAAAATGATTAAACTCCATATGCCTAGCTGTGCCCAAGGTAGTGTACATTCAAACTATTGTTAACAGTATGTCAAGCCAGAAGATTTCAAAATACTACCAATGGTAATTTAAAATATATTGTTTACTCAGAATATATACTGCCATGCATTGGTGTGTGCTGGGACGGGACGTAGCCTAGTTGGTAAAGCGATCGCTTGATGTGTGGTCAGTTTGGAATCAATCCCCGTCAGTGGGCCCACTGAGCTATTTCTCGTTCCAGCCAGTGTATCATGACTGGTATATTAAAGGCCGTGGTATGTGTAATAACAGCACTAGAGCACATTGATTTTTCAATCATTGGCTATTGGATGTCATACATTTGGTAATTTTGACGTAAAGTCTTAGAGAGGAAATGCGCTATATTTTTCCATTAGTAGCAAGGGATCTTTTATATGTACCATCCCACAGACAGGACAGCATATACCACGGCCTTTGATATACCAGTCATGGTGCAGTGGCTAGAACGATAAATAGCCCAATGGTGTTTTTAAACAAAACAAACCTTTCATTACATATTGGATACACTTTTAATACAGCTATTTCCAGTTCTAGTTCCATTGTGGACATGCACATGGCATTCGATTATGAATTGATTTGAATCCCTATAAAGTCAATCCACATATTTATGTGAAAGTTAGCATTCAATTCAGTTCTGTCTGTCTGTATTTCTTGGTGTGTTAAGAGTTGACAGAAAGTTGTTACAATTTATCTTCCGTCTATTATAATGACATTGCCTTTATGCAATGAGGCACTCCCAGTTGCAGGTATATATGTATATTGTTAACTGCATGCGTTCAAAGTGCTTTGGGCAGGACGTAGCCCAGTGGTAAAACATGTTCTTCCTTCCTTCAAAGTGCTTTCACCATGCAGTGTGTAAATATAGAATATCAATGTGCTACATTTTGATATCATGTTTATTTGACAAGGTTTAGATAATGGTGTCACATGCTAGCTTTAGCCAGTGGCAATGTGACATCAAGTGCTGTTCTATTATGTAAACATTCTTTGCAGATCGTTACTTGATTTAAAAAAAAAATTAAATGTATAATTCAAAACACTAGCTTGTTCTGAATGGTGGAAGAGGAGGGAGAATTGAAAAGTAAAGGTATTCTAATGACATGCTTTCCAGAACAATATAAATGAAGATGCTCTGTCACATTTTCAGGGCAATTTATTGTTGAATATTGTGCATGATGAATTTAAAAATCACAAACATTTCATTAAAAAGGGCAACTCAAATGATTATCTCAAGGTCTTCAAATGATAAATATTTATAAGTATATGTAAATTATTTAAAATCATGATGATCAATGGCCATGTACGTTTTACCTTAAACAATGACATTGGAATCATTTCAGTTATATTTGTAATCAACAATCATAGATCACACCAGTTGGTAAATGGAATTTTTCAATTTTATTTTTCCATGGACATAAAATGCAGAAATATTGCTGAATATCCTTCTCCAAAACAGTTTGAGAACATTTCAATGTAAGTTGGTACGTACATGTCTAAATAGTAACCATATAGATACTATTTTCCATTAATGTAATACATGTACCTTTTAATTGCTGTAAAATGGAAAATAGAAATATATGTCCCATGGTGCTAAACTGCCTAATAATTAATATTAATAAGCACAGTCATATCATATCCAAAGCAGATGAGTCATAAATTAATGTTTTTTGGCTTAAGCTAGTCTACTGGAATCCATTATTTTTTTTAAATTTCATTGTAACTGTTCTAAGTGTGTATATCAACCTACAACATAAAAGATTTTGAAAGACAGCATAATTAACGAAGCCTTCACTGTTTACAATAAGTGGAACAATTATTGTAAAAACATTAAAGTAATCATGAGAAAAATGTTCTCACATTGGTTCCTTAAAGACGAAGGGGCATCAACCACTTACGGTCTGTGTATGAGATGATCATATTAATGGGTTTAAACTTGCCAAATGATTGGTAATTAAAACTGGCCAGATTAACATCATGTTGATTCCTAATACATGTATGCTGTGTCAGTGTTCAAAAATGTGAATTCTAACTTAAAGGACATTTTATAACTAGTTTTCAGTCAAATAATATAAATATGTCATTGCAAGAAGTGTCATGGTAAAGAGGTCCACACGTCTGACTGCATGTGCATGTGTGTATTATTTTCTGTAACAAGTATTTTTATCTTCTTCTTTTTTTCCAGAGGTTATCTCTATACAAATAAGCTACTTGACAGAGAAACTAAAGAAGAATATTTTCTCACAGTTATTGCATCTGATTCCATTCATGTATGTACTCTATGTAGTAATTTTGCCTTGAAACACATTTTGGTTTTTCTTTTGTGATTTAATCATATTTATAGGATATTATTTCGTATCATGTTTATGTCCTGAGTGAAATAATTTTCAATTATCACAAGCTTTGATATGTACCAAGATGTTTTTAACTATATGGGTAATAATTAATTTAATGTAAAGAAACCATTTTGTTCAGTAACATGTCATGATTCACTTTGGAAATTTCAAAGGTTACTACACAATTCTAAAACATTAAAATTTCATCTGATCACCAACTATCATTGATAAAAAAAAATTAAAAACGAAATGTTGCTTGATATACTTACCTTTGTTTGACACCCACTAGCTGATGTGTATTTGTTTTACCGGTACTCGGGTGTTGTTAAACATTCATTTGTTCATTCATTCATTCCTTTGTGATTGTTAGAAGAGACTCTACTACAGAGTTTCATGATTTCATCCATATTTCCCTTCATTATCACGGAAAAAAACATCACCATGTTACATACTTACTGATACATAAATGTTGATTAAGACTTTCACTGTTGCAGGGGTGGGACCTAGCCCAGTGGTAAAGCATTGCCAGTGCAATTGGCTATTTGCCCATACTCATTCATGAATTTTAGGGGGTGGGACGTAGCCCAGCGGTACAGTGCTCGCTCAATGTGTGGTCCATGTGGGATCGATCCCCAGCAGTGGGCCCATTGGGCTATTTCTTGTCCAGCCAGTGCACCACAACTGGTATATCAAAGGCCATGATATGTGCTATCCTGTCAGTGGGATGGTGCATATAAAAGATCCCTTGCTACTAGTGAAAAAACATAGCACGTGTCCTTTCAAAGACTCAGAATTACCAAATGTTTGACATCCAATAGCTGATTATTAATAAATCAATGTGCTGTAGTGGTGTCGTTAGACAAAATAAACTTTAACTTTTTGTTTCACTGTTGCATATCACCAGTTCTTTGCAAAGCATACATGAATGTTTTAATTACTTTTTAACCCTTACAAAACAATGCCATCTGCCTTTTTCAGTGTACAAATCCATACCCTCTGAACATTTTAGGGTATGGATGTTTTAGCCTAGACAGGGCTGGAAAAATTGTCATTGCTTTTGACTTGATTTGTGTTTAAAAAAAAAAAGTTAACTATAGTCCGTACCATCATTCTATAAACATGTTTTTTGTAAATAGTTTCAGTTTGGTTTGACGTAAAAAGAAAAGCAAAAGTGTTTTGGAAATAACAAAAATATACTATTTTTGCATATAATTTACAAATAGACATAAATAACTTGTAGTAAATTCCATAGGATAAAAAAGGTGTTCCCTGTGGGACGGTCTATAAGAATTAATTTGTAATATTCACAGACTGCTTGGATGAATGTAACCGTTATCGTCGATGACGTCAACGACCATGCTCCCATGTTCCAGCAGTCTGTTTATGATTTCTACATGCCTGAAGATGAAAATTCTGGCGCTACTATTGGCAATGTGATGGCAGAGGACAAGGATTCGGGAAAAAATGGAAAAGTGGATTATTATCTGGAAGGATTAGATGCCGATCTGTTTGCCATGAGAGGGGTATTTCTTAGATTTCTTAGATGTTTTTATATTTAAATTAAACAAAAGATTTTGTAACTGTTAGGCAGATAACAGTTTACTAGCTGTGTGTTTTTTGCAGCCCCCTTTTAAATATCTGTACAGAAGAGAACCTCTCTAAACCGGATACCTCTTAAAACCAGATGTTTTACTTGGTCCCCAGGGTGTCTGGGGTAGAGGTCTTTTGTCTCAAACACCATATGTTGCCTTATTTCTTTCCATCACTATGTACACTGTATATATGTTTTTATATTTCTAAATAGTCTATTCATATTATTATTCTTGAAATAAAACTGCTTATGTTTTAAAAAGTAACCTATTAATACTTACTGGACTACCAAGTTGAAATGTCTGTTCTCTTGTTCGGCTGTTATATTGCAATTGGAATTATACAGGGCTTCTAGATTATGGTAGCCCCACTCCCATGGATAGTGATATTCAATGTTGGGCTAGTAAATAACTACTATTGCCATGTCCGACGGCTAGTGAAATGTTTTAGTAAAATGTTGCAGTTAAGTCTATTTTGTAAATATGAATATCCTGCCCCACCTCAACCCCCAGTGTTAGTGTTTTTAAGCTGTATCGCCCTGTTTAGGTGACATATCTGATTATTACTATTATTTAGTCAAATTTTATCAACTTAAGAGAAGTAGGGCTAGTGAATTTTTAATTGTGGCCAGTAAATTTTTAAAATCACCGATCCCATGGCTAGTGGATTTTATTAAAATTCTAGAAGCCCTGAATTATAATACCACAGAATTGTGTGAACCACGTACAGTACAGGTATGCTAAAATAATAACTACCCATAGTGATCTTTCAATGATCGATTGTAATCAAAATTGATCAGTTTGGCTCTACTGATTTG
Organism: Gigantopelta aegis; assembly: GCF_016097555.1. Classification (NCBI taxonomy): domain Eukaryota; kingdom Metazoa; phylum Mollusca; class Gastropoda; order Neomphalida; family Peltospiridae; genus Gigantopelta; species Gigantopelta aegis. Next base: position 34,391,605 of record NC_054702.1, read on the forward strand.
ATGATCGATAATAAAAATCCATTTTTGATTATGTAGGAAAATGATAATTATAATTTGACCTCCAGTTTAGATGATGGAATTGATGTAAATATGTTGGGGCTCGTGTTTGTTTGCATGTGTATGTAAAGAAAAAATATATTGTGTAGTTATTAAAGGTAAAATTAGCAATTTGTAGGGTTTACCCCAGTGAAGTTGACAGTATAGGTTCATGGTGCCTACAATGCAAAGCATTTTCTCTCATCCTCAGGTATATGGAACAGAGCTATCCCATGAAAGAAAGCTATGTTAGAAATTTGTATTTTACATGGGATATCACGCGCTAGGTTTAACATGACGTCGTTGGTAATATATGATGTCATATTAATGTGAGATGGTGATGTGAAGTCATTAGACACAGTTTTAAACTAATATTTTGTTGTTAAAACCTTCCATTTCAAAAGCTATTTTGATCATTTGCAGTGTTAAATTTGATTTAACACATGAAACAAACACAGCAAATACGATAGTGTAGTTTATTTATGATACAATGGTCAAATAAAAACGTTACTTGTTCAGCTATCTTTGTTCGTGTAAAATAATGGTTTATTTACCGAATGAATGAGAGAAAAAGACTCCATCATATGCGTTCATGTGGGATAGAAAAAGTAAACCCTCGGTGGTGAAAATTTCAACCAAGGGACTCTGTAAGCCTCATCCCAGGTCGAAATTTTCACCACCTCTGGTGTACTTTTTCTATCCCACATGATCACATATGATGGAGTCGTATAATGATATTCATATAATTATTACCGATTGTGCAATCGAAAGTAATTCGGTTGGTGCAAACCTATTATAATGAATGATTGATGAAGAAATTCCAACCAGTTCCCAGCACGAATAATAACTATATTACAGGATGGCGAGTTGTATTTAAAGCAGGAAGACCCAAGAGTGGATGCTGAAAGGAACGATAAGTTTCAGTTACAAGTGAAGGCAGTTGATAATGGAGAGAAACCTCAGCAGGTATGTGGTGTCACGTTCCATAATAGTTCTACAACACCTGGTACTATATCTGTTAAACACTGTCATTGGAAAATTGTAATTTGGGTGTGAAGTTATTATGTGTTATTACATGTTCTCCAAGATTCTGTAAATCTGTATAATTTTATATACCTCAATTATCGTATTTTTACTGTATGGTCATAAATGCATGCCATACTCTGCTCTTCTCTTCCCTGCCCTACCTTCATCACCCTGCATCTGTGTCAGGGTTGGTGTGCCTTATACTGAGTTTAAGCATAGTATTAACCAATTTATCTTTTCAACTTGGCAAGATAACTGGAATGGTGCAGCTGCGAACAAGCTTCATGCTGTCAAGCCAATCCCGTGAGAGTGGCAGTCCTCCTACAGGCAATGCAGGAAGGATGAAATAGTCTTGTGTTGTGCTCGCATCGGTCATACATACTTGACTCATTAATTTATTTTGAAAAAGGATCCTCCACCTCAGTGTGAGCACTGTCGGTATACTCTGACAGTATGCCACATTTTGGTGGAATGTAATCATCTGAGAGAAACTTGAAAAGATAGTTTTGGATGAAGAAATGTGATGGAATAATTCTTATTTAGACAATATTTCATTGGTTAATTTCCTCAAATGGGTGTGGCAAACAGCACTGCATCATTGTCATCTTCAGTGTGACATCTTGGTGGGTCAAGTGTGTTGTACTAGATTTTGTCACATGACTCTCCATTAAGGGGGCTGATTGGTCAGTTCTTCGAGATTACTGGTAAGACATTCAGAATACAAATCTATGATTGGCTGAAATGGATAGACAACTTTTAGTTGCCATCTAAATTTCTTCATAATCTGATTTTTCACTAAATTTTTGAGGATTATTTTCATGTTTTTTAATTATGGGGTTTTTTTTTCTCTCAACCCAGAACTATGCTATAGTACGTGTTCATCTTGTTGACGTGAATGATAACAATCCAGAGTTGACAAGACCTCACTATGCAGCCGTAATCACTGAAGAAATACCAGGAGAAAACTTTCTCAATAAACACATAGATATGGTGAGAAACATCTCCTTTATTGACATTTATTCTTCTAAGAACTCTATATTATTGTGTATACGTTAAACATTTGGCTCTCTAAAGTGAACTAACAAACTCTGCACTAAGTTAACAATTCATATTAATGAGACTCTATACATGTATATACTAATAGTCATACTACTAATTCAATTTCCTACATAATTGTTTTTTTATTACCCATTTGGGCTAATATATCCAGGGTAATATTTGTTTGATAATTGCACAGTGCATCTGCAGATTGCATCTATATGGCCACTAATTAGCTGGCTGAAAAATTATGAGTTTTTGTTTGGTTGTTCACTATGCTGGAACAAATTCATTGTCATTCTTTTAATGTTTCCATTCATTAGTCTGATTATGCATACTTAAAAGAGGACAATGAATAAGAAAGAAAATATCCATCTCTCTACCAGAAGTTACAAATTGTCTGTTCCTCATGAATGAATGTTGTAAAACCCTTGCCAATTAATGGCTCAAGTTTATATTCATTTCTTCACTTAGGATAGATAATCCGTAATCGTTATTTATTCTCTAAATTTATGGTGTCAAATTTTCATGCACATATATATAATTATATATATTTTTTTTTTTTTATTATTTTTTTTTTTTTATAAATATCAGTTAGAATTCATGTTTTGTGTTCTGTTCCAGGAAAATGCTATAATGGTGGAAGACTTGGACAGAAATGAAGAGAATCGTAATCATAGGTTCAGTCTGTCAGGACTTGGCAGTGAGAGTTTTCTCATTAACGAAACAACTGGACACCTGTATATTAGAGAGACTCGGCTCATAGACTGTGAGAAACAGTGTGAATATAACCTCACGGTATTTGCTTATTCTGGTTCTTTTCTGATCCATGATTTTTGATAAGATCTGATTTAGTCTGTAAGTTAATTATTGGGTTTCAAATGGTAATGCATGTACAACTAAACAAAACTATATTTTTTTAAAATCCAAAATTCATGAAAAAAAGAAAGAAATGTTTTATTTAATGACACACTCAACACATTTTATTTATGGTTATATGGTTAAGGACCACACAGATATTGAGAGAGGAAACCCATTGTTGCCATTTCATAGGCTATATGCACCATCCCACAGACAGGGTAGTACATATCACAGCCTTTGATATACCAGTCGTGATGCACTGGCTGGAACGAGAAATAGCCCAATGGGCCCACCGATGAGGATCGAACCCACACCTATCGCGCATCAAGAGAGCGCTGTACCACTGGGCTACGTTCCACCCTTAAAATGCATGAATGAGTATGGGCAAATAGTCAGTTATTTTGTAAGCAAAAATTAAAAAATAAGCATAGAGATGGCCTCTGAAACTATAATTTGTGTGTGTGTGTGTGTTTGTGTGAATATGAAATGATGTAATGTGACTAAATGATTGATTTCAGTGTGATTGTTGTATCTCAAAGGTAGCAATTGTTTTCTCTGATAATGAATATATAGCATACTCAATACCTTTTTTGGTGAATTATGAAGAATGAAGATGCTATATCAATAGTAATGTTATTGTAGGTAAATTATGTTTCCCCCCAAAATTAATTATAGTATGTATATACCATACATTTAACTTTCAGGAATTACCATTAAATTTTTTAAATTAAAAAGATTGTTTGTTTTTCTTGCAGATTGTTGCTAAAGATCAAGGTGGGAAAGGCTTGCAAGGATCTGCTGTCTTGCACATACAGGTTAATGATATAAATGATAATGCGCCACAATTTGAAGAGAAAGAGTATGAGTTCAAGGTATCGCTGCAGGAAGAAGTTGGGCGAGTGATTGGAACCGTGAAAGCAGTGGATGGAGACGTGAGCCCGCTGAATCAAAGAGTCATGTATGTGCTCAAGGATGGGGGCTATGGGAAGTTCAGAATTGAGTTTGATTCAGGTTTGTTATCTTGAGCACTTCCTATAACAGAGCTATTTCTCGCTTCAGCCAGTGCACCACGACTGGTACACCAGAGGCTGTGGTATGTGCTATCTTGTCTCTAGAAAGGTGCATATAAAAGATTGCTTGCTGCTAATCGAAAAGAGTCGCAACAGTAACCATATGTCCGATGCCATATAACCACAAATAAAATGTATTGAGTGCGTCATTAAATAAAACATTTCCTTTTCTTTCCTTTCCTATAACAGCCTAGTTGTTTTGTGGATTGTTTTTGGTAAAAATTAAATAGAAGTGTATGCTTTATTTTTCTCTTGTGCATTTGCAGTAAATTTAATTTTTATGAGCCGAATTTATGAAGCTTGTTTTTAAGCATTGTAAAAGTACGTACATGTAGTTACATATGTGTAAGACATAAACAGAAATTGTAAATTCGGCTCTGTATGTTTTAAGTACACTGGAAAATCAGTAAAACCTCAACCATTAAATAAACACAGTTGCAGTTCAATAAATATGATTAATGCTCTAAAAATGGATGCCACAATATTATTTATTTAATAATACTAAATGAGATTTGAATGTATGATAAAATTAACTCAGTATTTCAAATTTACTTTGTGGACCCATTGGTTTTTCCCCCATCCTAATCAGTGACCCATGACTGGTATATATCAAAGGCTGTGATATGTAATGTCCTGTCTATGCATATAAAAAATCAATAGCTACTAATGGGAAAATGTAGCAGGTTTCCTTGGAACACTATGTGACAAAATTCTCCAATGTTTGACATCGAAAAGCTGAATGATGATGATTAATAAATACTTGTGTGCTTTGGTTGAATCATTAAATAAACAAACTTTAATTATTTGTTACAAAGTCTCCACAGTTTAACAACATGTTATTTGTATGGGTGGGAGTTTACTAAAGCTTCAGGACTGGTGCTTATAAAATGTTCAGAGTCTTAGACTCGAGACTATATGAGTCTGAGACACTAAAGTCATGGCAACGCCATACAAATGGTATGCATGTGACATCATTAGAGATCGGGGACGAGACCTAGCCCACTGGTAAAGTGCTCACTTGATGCGCAGTCGGTTTGGGATCGATCCCCATCGGTGGGCCCATTGGGCTATTTCTTGTTCCAGCCAGTGCACCACGACTGGTACATCAAAGGCCGTAGTATGTGCTATCCTGTCTATGGGATGGTGCATATAAAAGATACCTTGCTGCTAATCGAAAAGAGTAGCCAATGAAGTGGCGACAGCAGGTTTCCTCCCTCAGTATCTGTGTGGTCCTTAACCATATGTCCGACGCCATATAACTGTGAATAAAATGTGTTGAGTGCGTCATTAAATAAACTATTTCCTTCCTTCCTTCATTAGAGATCGAGTCTGGGCCCTGATCTAAACTTTAAATTGTTTTAAATACATTATGTCATATTTGTTTCACCCACAACCAGCAGATGTGTTAACCTTGTCAGTTGTTCTGCATTTTTTTTTTAAATTAAATAGTCAACTTGAACTTTAATAATCAGCTTGTATTTTCTTTCATAGGTAATATTGTTTTAACTGACAAACTGGCGAGACCACCACAAGAAGCCGAGTACATACTGACTATAGAAGCCATGGACAGTGGAGAGCCTAGGCAGATATCTAGGGTCAAGGCCAAGGTCTTGGTTCCTTTTAATGTAGCCCCAAAGGTGGATGAACAATTGATTTTCAGAGTTGAGGAGAATATACCACTGGGTAGCGTTGCTGGTGTTGTGCATGCAGTCGACCCAAATCCAGGAGAAAGGGCATTTTTTGAAATGGTTAACAAAACAGGTGTGTTATTCCTTAAGATGGTTTATTAGTCCAACCAGAGGGTCTAGATGTTTCATCTCTCTGTCTCACATAGAGTTTTTATTACATTGCCTCAAGATAACAGAGCTGAAATTCTGTGTATTGCTTTATCATGTTCTGTTACAGATCAAGTTTGAATTTCATAGCAATTTACCCATTTTTCACAGAGTTATGGTCCTTGTATTTAGGCAGATAGTCCAGCGATCCTACTTTTCCAACAGTTTCCTACTTTTTGGTCTTTATCCTATTTTTCCTACTTTTTCTTCAAAATACCTATTTTTTCCTACTTCTTTGTTTCAAAATGCCACAAATTGCTGTTAAATTGTGGATATTGCTTGTGTTATTAATATTATAAAAGTCAACAGTAATGGGAATTCATGTTTTAGCGGCAAGATGTATATTGTATCTCCAAATTTTCTGCACCATATAATCTCAGTATATTAAATTTACACCCTGAAAGTCAGTTTCTGGCACTTGAATGTTACTTTTGCCATGTCTAAGTGGTGTGTTCCTTCAATACTCAGATGATGCTGAGTACTGGAGTTGTAGCAAAACTACATTGCATAGGGCCTATGAAGATGGGTTTTGGATTATTGTCTTTATCTCACATTAGCTTTTACCTTAGTTTGACACCCAATAGCCAATGTATTTTTTGTGCTGGGGTGTCGTTAAACATTAGTTCACTCATTCTTATTATTGTCTCACATCACTGTTAAAATTTAGTGTCTGAAAAATAAGGGCTAGTAACAATTTTTAAACTTAATATAATTTGTAAAATTGTCTGTTAGCTGCTTATGATTTTGGGTCCATCTTTTACCATTTCTATTTGGTATCATAGACTAGCAATATTGTCATTTTCATTGTTTCCAGTGTATTGCTAGACCATAATATGTGTAGACTTATTTTTTAAGTGTTTGTGATAATTTACCCATTTTATTTTAATGTGTAAAGTACCATCAGTTGAGAATTTTCGTAACTAGTTTTATGAACTTTATGAATAGCATAATCAAGATGAAAATTCTTGAAGACAAATTACCCAAACTACATTCATTCTGTATTTATTCACAAGACTCTTGGTCATTTTTGTTCTTGGAACTTTTTATGAATGTTTTCAACTGTTGGTTTGGAGGTGAATTTTGAGAAGGATACCATCAAGTGTTTTTGCAGTAGTTTATGTAATGGAAATTTAAAATACGTTTGACGTGCAAAAAAAAAAAAAAAAAAAAATGTTTATGATTTCTTGAAATACTCAGTAGCTGACAGTTTTTCCAATGTTAATATAATCAATTACTACAGTGTACAGCAATTTCAAATAACTGTATAATGTGACTGTTATATCAAATTAATATTATTTTGGATAACAAAAATACAGGTACAAACTGAGCAAAACATTTCTCAGTAATATGATTTTTTTTATTTAGCACATTCATTTACCCAGTATGAGCATGGATAATGTTACTACGTACCATTCCAGTCTTACTTTTGTCCTACTTTGTTCTTCAATTTTCCTACTTTTGTCCTACTTTTTCTGTATTTAAATTCCTACTTTTTCATACGGGTGTGCTGGACACATACTTAGTAGATAAAAAAATGTGTTGGGCCCATTAGGGAACATGTATTGCTTTAGTAGTGTTCTCAAAATAATTGTTAAAATTAGGCATGGTGGGGGGGGGGGGGGGTTTTTTTTTTTTAATTAGAAGTATATTTATTGAAATGTGAGGTGCAGATTTTAGTGCCCATCAGATTGAATTGATGGCAGTGCAGGGCTTTTTAGGTTTTTTTTTTTTTTTGCATTCTTCTGTGGAAGCATTGGATAACCAAATTTAAGACCATGATTTACACAACAGCTTTTGTGTGAATTTGACTATGGTTGTTAGGTCTGTACCTTGTTTAATTTAGCTGTGAAGTGTGTGTTGTTAAACAAAAAATATCTTTTCATGTTTTTTAGTATGACCAAGGTGTGACCATGGATATCTCAAAGCATCATGTTGATTATACTACCTTTATTATGCACAGACTACTAAAATCTAATAGCACAATGTACCAGGAATGTGTTTCTTGGATGATATGCCAACCCCTGCAATTACCCACGGCAATCAGCAATGCCATGGAGATTGCCGTGGAGATTTTAATTTTATATACAGGGATGTGAGAGCTACGCAGAAATGCCTAAATGCGCTTTTCCATTTCGTCTGAAAAAACAAAAACATGATGTTCAATACTGTTGACCACACAAGGTTCATTTGTATGTTTTCATGGTTTCAAGGTTATATTATAAGTTATAACCAGTTTAGATTTGTTAGGATTGAATGCAATTTTTGGCAGTTACAGGGGTTGCAAACAAAAATTGTCCTTGGATCCCGACCGCAGTAAGCTTTTTTGTTCCAGCCCCTCTCACATCCCTGTATATGCTAAAAAATACATTTCACAGCATGTTTTTTCGCAGTAGACATTTTCTTAATTGCAGGATTTGTATTTTGCATCACTGTTTCATTTCTGCTTCAGTGCCATTTGTAATAGACCGAGATACTGGAAGCATTACTGTGAATGGTGACCTTGATCGAGAATCTATAGAGAAGATTTCTTTCTTGTTGAAAGTTTTTGATAATGCAGTGCCATCCAACACAGCAATCATTACAGTGACCATGGTGATAGATGATGTAAATGATAACCCGCCTAAGTTATCATTCAAGGAGTATTTTGGAGAAGTGACTGAAGATGACACAAACCCGATTCCTGGACAAATTGTTAAAATGGTAATTTATGTCCTGGCAGGGTGGGATGTAGCCCAGTGGTAAAGCACTCACCTGATGTGCGGTCAGTCTAGGAGTGATCCCCATTGGGCTATTTCTTGTTCCAGCTAGTGCACCACGACTGGTATCTTAAAGGCCGTGGAATGGTGCATATAAGAGATCCCTTGCTACTAATGAAAAAATGTAGCAGATTTCCTCTCTAAAACTGCATCAAAAGCAGATGATTAATAAATTAATGCGCTCTAATGCTAGTAATGGTGTCATTAAACAAAACAAACTTTGTGTCATGGCATATAATTGGCATTGTTGATCAGTATTATCATGTTTGAGTAAAGATATGAAATACAAGTAATCATATATTATAAAGTGTACACTATGTATATGAACACAATTTTATGTTTTTTTAGATCCATTATAATGGAGTGGAGCTTTTCTAAAGCAGGCCCTGACATATCAGCCAGCATCCATGCAATTTTTCTAATCGCAGGAGTCGCCGGGGGATTTAGAGCCTGTGGATGAATCAGGCGAATTTCATGTCTGTGACGTGTGCCCTCACATATTAGACGGGGCCCGGGCAGTGCCCTTTGAACATTGGATTGCAGTGGAGACAGTGCGGCTGCCAGAGTGTCGGCCGGACACCGCTAGATAATTTGGCGGGCACTGGCTGATCAAAGAACAAGGGCCCAAATCTTGGGGTGGCAGTTGGGGCCCATGTGGGGGCCGTTGATAAGCCGCCGGGGGGGGGAGGGCGGTTGGGACCAGTGGGGTGCCTGGCTGATGTTCTACAAATCGCCCAGGATCCGTGAGGGGGCCATGAGGCTATCATAGGATGGCTGTGAGGGGCCCGTGAAAATCCAACGGTGCCCGGCAGATTTTTTTCCAATAATTTTCCTCAAAATCTTCAGGCGACCACCAGATCACCAGTCGGTTTCCGGCAGGCTGCCGGGCGGGGCCCTAGCATCATATCTGCAGGATTGCCATGACCTAAAATCGCAGATTTGGGAGTCAGGTTTTCACACCCACAAGGTTCAGTCGACCCCTAAAAATCACAGTGGAGCCCGTAGAAATCGGGCAGCATCCAGGCGGATGCCTCACGAAAATGCCCTTTTTGGCCTGTTTTAGGAGTCACGCGGGGGCTGCGACTGATATGTGAGGGCCGCTTAATACAGATTTGTCCATCCATTCGTCAGTCTGTCAACTTTTCCTTTGAAGTGTATCTTATCCTACAGTTTTAATTGAGTTGTTCTCAAACTTGGTACTTGGACACTCTTCACAATATATGGAAAAATATTTTGAAATTAACATTTTTTATTGAATGTTTTTAAAATTTAAATTGAAAATTTGAAAATCTGTCTTTCTTCTAAATTTTTATCAGATAGTTCTGAAACTTGATACTATGATTTTTTGAGTCTTCACAAACTAATAGATATTATGACATTTTCAAAAACATTTAAACAGCAATTAACATTGAAAATTTAAAAGTATATCTTCTAGAGTTTTGATTAGATAGTTCTCAAACTTAGTATAAGTATTCTCAGTGGTAATCTACACAAAATAATTGAGAGATATTTAGAATTTTTTTGAATTTTTGTCAAATATTTTTAAAATTTATATTGAAAATTTTAAAGTCTTATCTTCTAGAGTTTTGATTGGATAGTTCTAAAACTCGGTACAGTGAGTCTGTGGTGCATTCTTCACAGACTACTTAATCAGAAATTAATTCAGAGATATTTAGGAAATTTGGATTTGTGAATTTTTATTAAATTTTAAAATTTTAAATTGAAAGTTAACATCAAATATTTTCTTCTAGAGTTTTGATCGAATAGTTCTGAAACTTGGTACTATGATTCACTGGGGCACTCTTCACAAACTAATAGATATTTTGGAATTTGAAAAAAAAAATAATATTGAAATGTTTTCTTCAAGAGTTTTTAATTTGAAAAATTTAAATATAAATTTTACCTCCACTATGACATTTGTCAGTGGAGCTTCTCTAATACTGATTGCCTATTGTTGTATGTTAACCAGCTTTTGCATTGAAGTCTATCTTGTAGAGTTTTGATTGAATTGTTCTGATATTCTATGGCTTGTTTACCAATTAATGAGATACTATTCATAAAATTTCAATTTGAAAGGCACTATAAATATTAACTAAAGCTACATACAGACAAATGTATAGAGTGCTGATCCACCCATTCAACCAATCCATGTTGGTTGAGTTTTAACCAGTATTCTCATTGCCATGGGTACAAATTAAAGCTGGTTGCACTGGGTAGTTGCTTTGCAATTAAGGATTGACTGTTATTTCTGTTTCATGGGGGTATGTACCATAAAACAAAAATGGCACAAACTGTGTGAATCGGCAAAACTGTTCACACAAAAGTTTGCCATGCTTGTGTTTATACCCAGAGAAACTTGAAAGAAATAACCAAAACAAATTTAAATCATATCAATTAATAAAAACACAAACAAAATCATTTTTTAAATTAATTTTTGTTTCCAGAACAACAGTACAAAATACCAGTATAAAGTGATGTCATCTTTTATAATGTTCTCTGATGATGTCATCGTTTATAATGTTCTCTGATGATGTCATCGTTTATACTGTTCTCTGATGATGTCATCGTTTATAATGTTCTCTGATGATGTCATCGTTTATAATGTTCTCTGATGATGTCATCGTTTATAATGTTCTCTGATGATGTCATCGTTTATAATGTTCTCTGATGATGTCATCTTTTATAATGTTCTCTGATGATGTCATCGTTTATAATGTTCTCTGATGATGTCATCGTTTATAATGTTCTCTGATGATGTCATCGTTTATAATGTTCTCTGACGATGTCATCGTTTATAATGTTCTCTGACGATGTCATCGTTTATAATGTTCTCTGATGATGTCATCGTTTATAATGTTCTCTGATGATGTCATCGTTTATACTGTTCTCTGACGATGTCATCGTTTATACTGTTCTCTGATGATGTCATCGTTTATAATGTTCTCTGAGGATGTCATCGTTTATAATGTTCTCTGACGATGTCATCTTTTATAATGTTCTCTGACGATGTCATCTTTTATAATGTTCTCTGACGATGTCATCGTTTATAATGTTCTCTGACGATGTCATCGTTTATAATGTTCTCTGACGATGTCATCGTTTATAATGTTCTCTGACGATGTCATCGTTTATAATGTTCTCTGACGATGTCATCGTTTATAATGTTCTCTGACGATGTCATCGTTTATAATGTTCTCTGACGATGTCATCGTTTATAATGTTCTCTGACGATGTCATCGTTTATAATGTTCTCTGACGATGTCATCGTTTATAATGTTCTCTGACGATGTCATCGTTTATAATGTTCTCTGACGATGTCATCGTTTATAATGTTCTCTGATGATGTCATCGTTTATAATGTTCTCTGATGATGTCATCGTTTATAATGTTCTCTGACGATGTCATCGTTTATAATGTTCTCTGATGATGTCATCGTTTATACTGTTCTCTGATGATGTCATCTTTTATAATGTTCTCTGACGATGTCATCGTTTATAATGTTCTCTGACGATGTCATCTTTTATAATGTTCTCTGACGATGTCATCGTTTATAATGTTCTCTGACGATGTCATCTTTTATAATGTTCTCTGACGATGTCATCGTTTATAATGTTCTCTGATGATGTCATCTTTTATAATGTTCTCTGACGATGTCATCTTTTATAATGTTCTCTGACGATGTCATCTTTTATAATGTTCTCTGACGATGTCATCGTTTATAATGTTCTCTGACGATGTCATCGTTTATACTGTTCTCTGACGATGTCATCGTTTATAATGTTCTCTGATGATGTCATCGTTTATAATGTTCTCTGACGATGTCATCGTTTATAATGTTCTCTGACGATGTCATCGTTTATAATGTTCTCTGACGATGTCATCGTTTATAATGTTCTCTGACGATGTCATCGTTTATAATGTTCTCTGACGATGTCATCGTTTATAATGTTCTCTGAGGATGTCATCTTTTATAATGTTCTCTGACGATGTCATCGTTTATAATGTTCTCTGACGATGTCATCGTTTATAATGTTCTCTGACGATGTCATCTTTTATAATGTTCTCTGACGATGTCATCGTTTATAATGTTCTCTGACGATGTCATCGTTTATAATGTTCTCTGACGATGTCATCGTTTATAATGTTCTCTGACGATGTCATCGTTTATAATGTTCTCTGACGATGTCATCTTTTATAATGTTCTCTGACGATGTCATCGTTTATAATGTTCTCTGACGATGTCATCTTTTATAATGTTCTCTGATGATGTCATCGTTTATAATGTTCTCTGACGATGTCATTTTTTTTTTATGGTCATTAAGAAATGAACAAACTCACACTGCTATGGCTGGACCAGTTGGATGCCTTTAAACTGTAATAAATATAATGGAAATTTAATTATTTAATGTTACACTCATGTCTAATGCCTCACATTTCGTGTGTGTAAGTATTAAATTTAACCAGTTCTAAAGCTCATTTATTTTCAGTTGAGGTTTATAAACTATTGGACTTTAATTGCTGTCCTTGCATATGATGGCTATTGTTTCAGAAATATCTTCAGGCAATGTCATGACATGCTTTGCAGGTTTATCAACAAATTATTTGTTAAAAAGACAAATGTGGCTTTCTCAGTGCCAAGGATAGTTATCAGTGTAAAACCATGATACAGGCCCATAGGATGGATTTTGAAAGTGTGTGTGTGTGTGGGGGGGGGGGGGGGGGGGGGGCTAATTTTTTGGTTCTATCGTCAGGTTTCCGTATTAGCATTTTAAGACATCTTAAAGTCCTGAAATAAAAACTGGCAAAAAAAGTGGGTGGGCTGAGACAACCCTAGCCCCCCCCGGCTCCTTCAGGCCTGTGATATAACAAAATGCAATTAAAAACAGGAAGGGTGATCAGAAACAAAAAGGCGAATGTAGCAGATTTTTTAAAACAGTACATACCTTTTTATGAGTTAACATATATTTTCATTGTAGGTTGAAGCCCTGTCTGTCACAGATGCAGACATCACTGATGAAAACCAAGAAGTAAGGTACTCGCTGACTGGCAAACAAAGTGAATTATTTGTTATTGATGAAAGCCAAGGCACCATTAAGGTCAAGGATGCTGGAACAATAGACAGTGAGACTGATGACTTTTTTCATTTGAAGGTATTTTATTAATTTCTTCAATGACTTGGTTGGATAATGTTATATTTGAATTGATATCCAATTTGTATTTACTTGTTAATATACTTTCTGATTTGTTAAACAACCATCAGGTTTTTGGATTTTTTACCAGTATTATATGTTATCATCAGCTTGATTATGAACCTATGTTATTAATGGATCATTATTCTAATTCAGATTTGTATATCATTTTTTTTTTTTTTTTTCTCCAGTTAAGATTTAAGTACACTATCTTGGATATGCATGCACTTGACTTAATTGGACTGTCTGTCGTGGACGGATGTTAATGGTTTGTTGTTAGTGAGAGAGAAGTCAATGTATTGGCCTTACTCCTCCATAATGGGGTGGGACGTAGCCCAGTGGTAAAGTGTTCGCTTGATGCATGGTCGGTCTGGGATCGATCTCCGTCGATGGGCCCATTGGGCTATTTTTTTTTCCAGCCAGTACATCATGACTGGTATATCAAAGGCCGTGGTATGTGTTATCCTGTCTGTGGGATGTTGCATATAAAAGATCCCTTGCTGCTAATCGAAAAGAATAGCCTATGAAGTGGCGACAGCGGGTTTCCTCTTTCAATATCTGTGTGGTCCGTAACCATATGTCCGACGCCATATAACCGTCAATAAAATGTGTTGAGAGTGTCGTTAAATAAAACATTTCCTTCCTTTCCTCCTTAATGAGTCATTACTAGTCCTGATGAATGACTTATAGCTAGTATTGGTTACAGACTCGATCATCAACATATCAACCTTGAAGCCATTGGCTTTACCAGTACATTACTGATATCAGTTCCTCTTCATAAACTTGATACAATATTCTCTTTTTAAAGTAAAGTTATAATTGCGTATTCTCAGTCTTACAATATAACTGTGTCAATTTTCTTCAATGTCCTTTTTTTGTGTAATGTTATTTGTATTCTTATCTAGGTTCGTGTAACAAATTTACATGGAACTGAACTGTCTGATGAAGCTGATCTAAAAATAACTGTAAAGGACGTGAATGATAACGCTCCAATTTTTCCTGGTCACTTACCAATTCACCTCGATCCATTCACAAAACCTGGTTCCATTGTTACCACCATCAAGGCGATGGATAAAGATGTGAGCCCACCAAACAATGTGGTTCTACATATTCTGAATAATGGAGGTCTTGGAAAGTTCATGATTGAACCATATTCTGGCAAGTGGTTGAATATTAGTACCAGTATATTTACTTTTATTTTTGCATTTCTATTCATAGATAGTTGTTACATAAGGCTTATATTATTCAGTTATTATTGTATGCATAAAAAATTAAAAACAATTTGTAATTACCAATATTAGTATAAGAACTCCCTAAAAGAAGGTAATAATGTTAGAACGGAAAGCACTGGATAGGTTTCGAAAACCAATGATTATTTGTGATTAAACTAAAGATGTCTAAGAATGATTCAAAATATATTGACAAATCTTCCTTGGTTTATAATTTTGACTTACTGCATGAAGTGCATGACAATAGTACCACATCTGGCTGTCTCCAAGTGTTTGCTAACAACACTGTGACTTTCAAGCAGATTCATGTTCCAGCCAGTACCACCACTGGTATAACAAATGCAGTGGTATGTGTTATCCTGTCTGTGGGATGGTACATTTAAAAAAATCCCTTGCTACTAATGGAAAATAATGTATGTCTATATCAGAATTACCAAATGTTTGAAATTCAATAGAGCCAATGATTAATAAATCAATGTGTTGTAGTGGTGTTGTTAAACAAAACAAACTTTAACATTTTCAAGCAGATAGTTCTTACATACGTTTATTCATTCACTATAGGTTTCATCTCCATCCTTCTGTCTGTCTGTCTGTCTGTCCATTCGTCTGTCTCACATATAGTTTTCCAGATATTTTTCTCACAATGCCTCAAGATATTGAGCTGATATTTTGTGTATGCATGGCTTTATCATGTACTGTTACAGATCAAGTTTGACATGCATGGTGATTTACCCATTTTTGACAGAGTTATAGCTCTTAAATGTAGGAGGCCCAGTGGTAAAGCTTTCGCTTGATGCGTGGTCAGTCTGGGATCGATCCCCGTTGGTGGGCCCATTGGGCTATTTCTCACTCCAGCCAGTGCACCACAACTGGTATATCAAAGGCCGTGGTATGTGTTATCCTGTCTGTGGGATGGTGCATATAAAAGATCCCTTGCTGCTAATCAAAAAGAGTAGCCCATGACATGGCAACAGTGGGTTTCCTCTCTCAATATCTGTGTGGTCCTTAATCATATGTCTGACGCCACATAACCGTAAATAAAATGTGTTGAGTGCGTTGTTAAATAAAACATTTTTTTTCTTTCTTTCCTTAAATGTAGGAGAAAATATGTTGAGATAACAAACTTGTGGTTTTAACAATTACATTATTCAGGTACTTGTATTGTGTGATGATAATTGAATTCTTTCCTCAGGTGTGCTAACTCTAACTGGCTCACTTCAGTCTGATCCAAAACAAAGTGACTACAATTTAGAACTGGGAGCTGTTGATTTTGGTAACCCGCAAATGTCTTCGAACATAACTGTGGTTATCCGAGTTCCGGTGAACTACCCACCTAAACTTGATGACAAATATATATTTCAAGTCCTCGAGAATGTTTCTGTGTCCCATTTCATTGGACAGATTACTGCAGTTGATCCTAATTTGGAGCGGGGTGAAGATGACAAAATGAAATTTTACATTCGTGAATCGACAACAGCAGGTACGCTTTGTTTTGACAATAATAGTTTTTTCCACATCTAAAATAATAGAAATTTACAATAAGAGTTCCAAATAGGGGAGAAAGTGGGGTATTTTAAAGAAGTTTGAGATAACCCGGAAATAAATGTTATATTCATTTGAATTAATGAATTTTAATATGTATTGTATTATAGTATGAATTGTATTTTTCGTATTTGGACAATGCATGTTGTAAATAGAGACAATGCATGTTGATATTTGATTGCAATTGGCCATAATTGTTTAATTCATGTGCGTGTGCAGGAAATTGTGCAGGGAAGGTATAGACTGTGGTCAAGGAAGTTCTTAGTAAAGGTCTGGTCATGCTCACCCAGAAAACACATTAAAAAAGAAAATTAGCTAGGATGGGTGGATCCGCCACCCCACCGCTCTTTGCATATACATGTAGGTATATTATTTTGTGTTAGTAAATATAACAAATGGAATATTTGTTGTCATAACTTTATCTTAAAATATATTTATTTCAGGGGACGAGCTACCATTTGTAATAGAACGTGAATCGGGAATTATCCGGACGACGTCTTCACTGGACCGAGAAAGGAAGGAGCAGTACATGTTCACTGTGTTTGTGACTGACAGTGGGAAACCTGTGTATACGTCATCAGCCAGTGTGGTTGTGTATGTGGAGGATCTCAATGACACTCCACCTCAGTTCTCATCCTCCATCTACACAGCACGAGTGATGGAGGACGACGGAAATCCTGGAAATGTTCAAACACTGACATTTGTATGTGTTACATCTGATTTGCTTTTAGTATTGTCTCAGTTAGTACCTGTGTCACATGTTTTATTTTCTATGAATATAAAAGATAGCTTTCCTGCTGCTAATAAAAAAAAAGATAATATATTTCATGGCAGCACTTTATATCTTGTGTGACAGTTATGTGTTTCACAAACTGACATTTGTATGTGTTACATCTGATTTTTTTTAGTATTCTTTCAGTTAGTATCTGTGTCACATGTTTTATTGTCTTTGAATATAAAAGACAGCTTCATACTGCTAATAAAAAAAAAAAAAAAACATATTTCATGGCAGCACTTTATATCTTGAGTGACAATTATGTGTTTCACACCTGACATTTGGCAATTAACCAGTGTTGGCCGAAGTATCATTAAATTAAAACTGATTTCCTTAAGACAGTCTCAGGTTTTTTTTTCATTATGGATACTTTGATTAATTTTATAAATAGATTTAATTTTGATTTTAATCAAACTTAGTAGGTTTATGAATATATAAATCAATATTTATTGCAGTAAGCTCTGTGTTGTTCATAGTACTATACATGTTTATCAAGTTTCTATAATATGAATGTCTAGTAGCTAGTGTGTTTTTAAGAAATAATTCTTTCCCATAGAGTAATCTCAGTGTTGTTTATAGTACCATACATGTTTATCAAGTTGCTATAATATCAATGTCTACTACTGTGTTTTTGAAACATAATTCCTTCCCATAAAGTAAGCTCTGTGTTGTTGAATAGTACCATACACGTTTATCAAATTGTTTTTATATGAATGTCTAGTAGTGTGTTTTTAAAACATACCTGCCTCGGTGGCGCAGTGGCGCAGTGGTAAAGCCATTGGACTACAGGCTGGTAGGTACACGGTTCGCAGCCCGGGAACCGGCTCCAAACCAGAGCAAGTTCTTAAGGGCTCAATGGATAGGTGTAAGGCCACTACACCCTCGTCTTTCTCACTAACTACTAACCAACTAATAACTAACCCACTGTCCAGGACAGACAACCCAGATAGCTGAGGTGTGTGCCCAGGACAGCGTGCTTGAACCTTAATTGGATATATAAGCACGAAAATAAGTCAAAATGAAAATGAAATTTTAAACATTATTCCTTCCTTGTAGGATCCGTCAATATATGTGACAGATGCTGACTCAGCATCCACTCCATTGGTGTACACTGTACAAGGTGAAGGCAGTGATCTGTTTGAGTGTGACCCGGGGACTGGATCCATACAGCAGAAGATGGCTGGCTGTCTGGACAGTGAGACCAAGTCGCACTACAACTTGACGGTAAACCTCTCACACACTGTATGTCTCCCTCCAGTCAGTGCACCATGACTGGTATATCAAAGGCTGTGGTATGTGCTATGCTGTCTGTGGAATGGTGCATATAAAACTTACTTTGCTACTAATGGAAAAAGGGCGGGATTTAGCTCAAGTCTGTTGAGTGCTCGCCTGAGGTGCTTGCACTGCAGGATCGAATCACCTCAGTAGATCATTTTTTTCTCATTCCAGCTATTGCACCACAACTGGTCAAAGGCTGTGGTATGTGCTTTCCTGTCTGTGGGAAAGTGCAGATAAATGATCCCTTGCTGCATTAGGAAAAATGTAGCGGGTTTCCTCTTATGACGAGTCAGAATTAACAAATGTTTGACATCCAATAGCCTATAATTAAATAATCAATGTGCTCTAGTGGTGTCAGTAAACAAAACAATATTTGTTTTTAAAGTTTGCTACTAATGGAAAAATGTAGCAGTTTTCCACTCTAAAACTGTACGTCAAAATGTTTGACATCCAATAGCCGATGATTAATAAATCAATGTGCAGGAACAAGATAAAGCAGATATCCGATGTCATTAACTAGTTATTATCTTTATCCTGCAGACCATAAAAATTAAGGGGAAAAGCTATTAATTATTTGTGTTATTTCAGCCACATTGTACGATGGCGTAGAGGTCAAATGAGCAATTTTGTAATGTAGCTACATATATGCATATCCTGTTATGACTTTGCTTTATCCATCATCATATTCTGTCAATAGAAATGGTGCTTGCAGGATAATGAAATTTATCTAGTCTGCCAGTGTGTGTAGGATAAAATGCTGTAGGCTATATACCCCTGTAACCTGCTTCTATACAGGAGTGCAGCTCAGTGGGTGAGCACTCACCTGAGATTCAGTGAGTCGTAGGATCAATTACCTTCTACTGACTCACATTTTCTCATTCCACAACCTGTGCCCCTTGACTGGAACAGGGCGGGATGTAGCCCAGTCGTAAAGCGTTCGCTTGATGCAATGTTGGTCTAGGATCAATCCCCGTCAGTGGACTCATTGGGCTATTTCTCGTTCCAGCCAGTGCTCCACAACTGGTGTAACAAAGGCCGTGGTATGTACTATCCTGTGTGGGATGGTGCATATAAAAAATCGAAAAGAGTAGCCCATGAAGTGGCGACAGCGGGTTTCCTCTCTCAGTAGCTGTGTGGTCCTTAACCATATGTCTGACGCCATATAACTGTAAATAAAATGTGTTGAGTGCATCATTAAATAAAACATTTCCTTCCTTGACTGGAACAAATGGCATGGCATGTACATATAAAAGATCACTTGCTGCCATTTTATAGGAAACGCCTATGTTTGTAGCAGCTTGTCTCCTCTTTCCATATGTTAGTAGTAAACATATTATAAAATAGCTTTACTTAAAAGTGGGTTAAAGTGTTGCTAACGAAATCTTTTTTTCATATTACATTCCATGCTTATAAAACCTTTGGTGTGGACTTAGGTTTACTTTCAATGTATATTCCAGCAGTATGCAGTTTGTGTTCCATCTTGAGTGCTAAATTCTTAATCGTATTTATCTAAATTCAAGGGGACGGGATTCAAACCAGTGGTAAAGCGCTTGCCTGATGCGCAGTTGTTCTAAGATCGATCCCTGTTAGTTGGTCCACTGGGATATCTGTCATTCAAGGCAGTGCATGTTCACCACTGGCTGTAGTATGTGTTATCCTGTATGTGGAATGGTGTATATAAAAGATTCCTTGTTACTAATGGAAAAATATAGTGAGTTTCCTCTAAGACTATATGTCAAAATTAGCAAATGTTTGACATCCAATAGCCGATGATTAATAAATCAGCATGCTCTAGTGGTGTCATTAATTTAAACAAAACAAACTTTAACTCATCTAAGTTCAAATGAAATGCAGTTTATTTGCATACTCTAAGTCATCAACCTCATAGGCATACAGGCTCCCAATTTTGTAGGGAGAAGGCTGATTTTTGCCTGAATTAAACAAAAGTGCCCGAATCTTGATTACAACATTTATTCATATTAGCAATAGGGTTAAAAACAAATCGCCACACATTTTGACATGGATTACAACTAATATTGTGTGTAGAATTATGAAAATACATGGTGAAAAGTGTTCAGGCCAGCTCATTTTGCCATAATTTTTTTTATTGTTTTTACCCAAATATGAGGATTTCCTCTAGGACTGGGGTGGGGGGGGGGGGGGGGGGGGGGGGGGGCAGTTGCCCCCATGTCTCATACGCTTACGATCAACCTTATTCTAGATTCTTACAGCATGCAGTAGAGGGCACTTTTGAACATTCTTCATGTGATGCTAACGTTCATAACATTTTATTTTTAGATGGTGGCATCAGATGGTCTGATGTCAGGAATGACGACTCTCTCCATATATGTTGAAGACGTAAATGACAACTCTCCTTACTTCTTGTACCAGATAGACCTTAACCTTGACCCTCAAACATCAGTTGATAGCATAATCGGTCAGGTTATTGCTATAGATGAAGATGTGACTGAAGCGAACAGTGACGTCAACTACTATATTGCTGGAGGAGGCTTGGATAAATTTAGTATAGACCAGAAGACAGGTTCATGTTTAATATTTTAATTGTTTTTCTTATTCAACTTGGTTATTTCATACAGAGCTTTAGGTAGTACTAAACGAAATAACTTCTGGCTGGGTCAAACTTTTGATAGTCCTGTGATTGGTGATAAATGTGAGTGTGTTGGTTGTGAAAAAAAATAGTTTCATCTGGGCAAAAAATGTATGATATTTTATTTCATCTAGTACCATTGTGTCAAGTAGCCTTGTTCTTTAAACATGTATGGGGTACCTGTAAAAAAAGTACTCAAACTTTGTGTGAAACTAGGGTTGTCAAAGACGCTACCTGAAATGAGCAGCTTCACCCCCAAGTTTTTCTGATTCACTTTAAGGGTGAGGTAGGAGTATTTACATACGTGGTGTTTCTGTCGATTGATACACTGCAGGTAGGAGTTTTAGCGACATATTTTACTATTGTCGTCTATGTGATTTGATTTGGTAATATACACCCTATAAGCTATACTTATCCACCACTTTTGTATATAAAATATTGCTGAACACAGAACTCTTTAAAATATAAATATCTTATTTATCAGAATTAAGACAGTAGTTTTCCTCTATTTAATTAATATTTGTATAATTTTATATCAAATGTATTTTCAGAGATCAACCTGTCCATGCATTGTCAAAATTAGCCAACTGCTCATTTTTATACAAAGTGACTACATTTACGCTTTGGCTAATAAAATATTTCTTAAATTCTTGAATCACATCTAAAAATTGGCTAAACTAAAATTTGTTCCAGTGTGAGCCCTGATTTTAATACAATGATTATATACCAATATGTAATTCTAGGACATGTAGTAGTATAACATATAATAATAATAATCTTTACAAGATGTCCTTGTACAGACCTTCACATGAAAAAAGAATTTAGAGGAGTGATTAATTGCTCCAATTTAGTTTATGGAAAACAATATAAGATATTACCATACTGATATATAAATTCACATGCTTAAGGGAGCTAAAAATTTGTCTCAGGGGAGTGAAGGGGAGCAAGAGTGATAGCATCCCTTGAACAGCAAGATCTGCCTGTACGTACAGGCAGAGACTTTCAGAATTGTTCACCAACAAATATCTTTGTTTTTGTTTTGTAGGGAATATAACACTGACATCGCCACTAGACAAAGAGCCATTGTATGAACAGTACACAATTAAGATAGTTGCAACAGACAGAGGCACTCCTCCAATGTCAAACGAAACTACTGTCACTGTAACAGTCGATTTGAACTATCCTCCAGTCCTGAAAGATGTGTACAAGTTTGAAGTGGAAGAAAATAATAATCCAGGACAGTTTGTTAGTGAAATAGTAGCAACTGATAGAAATGTAGAGAGGGGCGACGATGATAAATTGCATTACTTCATCAATGAAAGAGATACACAAGGTAATATGATGTCATCAAACATAAAACCAATATTCCACATTCTCAATTGATTGTGACCTTCATCCTATAATGCATCTAAAACTGAGGGAAAATAATATTTTATTATTTTTTTAACTCCAGTATATTATATGATTAACCAAAGTAAATTAACTATTGATATGCAGGGCATACGTCGAGTAAATGGTGCAAGTTTATCACCCTGCTTTAGCCCCCCCCCCCCCCCCCCCCCTCCCAAAAGTCTGTCTCTGCATGGATTGCACAGAAAAGGTGGGTATATTTAATACCGAAATAAGGGGCATATTTAACTTGAAATTGGAATGCATGTCCTAGTTCATGCACAGTGGCATTTTGGCTCCAAATACAGTTTTACGTCATAACAAGACCAGCCCAGCAAAAAATCGACGTCACAGGAAATTAAAAAAAAAAAATCTTGATGCACGAACTGACCAGAGACCAGAAATTTATTTTGTTTGGCCTTATCTGTCAACATCATGTGCAAATACAAACAGTAACAGGATGAAAAACATAATGCACTATAATTATTACTGGTTCACACCGTATTCATGAACCATAACAATTATCTAGCTATAATACCATAGCTAACAAATTTGATGTTTAAAAAATAGCAATGCTTGAAAAAGAAAAATCAAGGCTATCTTAAACAAAATTAATAATAAATACAAATATATTGGAATTATTTTAAAACTAAGAGTACTAGAGACTAAGTTGCTCTATAAAACAACTATATAACTGTTTACTTATTAAGAAAACTCAGCATTTTAAAAATTAATGGCCATCATACAGGAAAATAACACGTGCTATTTTCGTTTAAATGTTTACAAATTTAATAAACATTTACATGGCCTAAATGAAATGATGCTGTTTAAACGTTGAAACATGACAGTCATACTGATGAGATGCTGTTTAATACAGAGTTGTCTTCAGGTTTCTTGTTTGACTCATGTAAGCCTCTATAAACAGGTGTGATATTTGATGGTTGTACATAAAGTTAATAAGCATCTTTATCCTATAACTTACCCATGATATCCATGTCATAAACCCATGTCATAATTTTAGTGTATTAACCCAGTTTATAATGGCATGCAAATTTGCAAGGTCTCTAGGTAATTTGTTGCTGTGGATGGGTCATTTGCTTACAAGCCAACAAGATCTGTGTACCTGAGCGTAACGTTTTCAAAGCTTTAGTTAAAATGTGTAACATCAAACTAATTTGTGCTAATCATGATGATATCATATTACCGATGGCGACGACTTTAGTACTGTGATTTACCAAACATTTAATTAAAATGTTATTTTAAAAGTGTTATAGGATAAATATAATTCACTATTCATGTTTTTTAATATGTAAAATATCAACCTCGTTGAGTTAATTGGTATTTGTCTCAGCAGAGCCTCTACAAATACTGATTAACATAGACGAGGTTAATATTTTCCATATTAAAAAAAACACTTGTGATGAATCCTCTATAAATTTTATAGAAAATGTTTTGTATTTTTTCAGGTAAAGATTTCCCTTTTAAGCTTGGTCGTGAGTCAGGACAATTAACAGCTGAATCGTCCCTGGACAGAGAAATTGCTGCCCACTATACCTTTATGGTGTTTGTGACGGATAGTGGGAAACCTGTGCACACGTCATCAGCCAGTGTCATCATTGATGTAAAAGACCAAGTAGACTCACCCCCAAAATTCAGTTCTAACCTGTACACTGCACATGTGTATGAAGATGATGATGACCCTGGCAGTGTACAGACTCTGTCACTGGTAAACATATTTACAGGAATTAGTAGCAAGTTCAAAGATTACCCAATTCCTTCCTTTTGTCAATTTCAAGTTTCTAGGTCACCTGAGCCAAAGCTCAAGTGACCTATTGCAATTAATTTTTATCCATCGTTGTCCGTCGTACGTAAACCTTTCAGATGTTCAATTTCTTCTCCAAAACTGCTTGACCAATTCCACCCAAATTTTGTTGAAAGCTTCCTTGGTATATAGAGAAACAAATTTGTGAATTTGGTCATTCTGACCCACACCCAGGGTGCTGAGGGGCAGATCCAAGAAAAAGAAAACTAAGCCAATTTTAAAATACCTTCTCTATTTCTTGAAATGCTACAACAGAATAATCTTCATAATATTAAGGTAACTGTTATACAGAGAAATGCATTTTAAACTGTTATTTCTTCGATTTCTTCTCCAAAACTACTAGACCTATTCCGACCAAATTTGGTCATTCTGATCAGCCAGAGGCCTGAGGGGTGGGACCTGAAAGGAGAAACAAACTAAGCCATTCTAAAAAAATAATTTTAAATTCCATAAATGCCAAGCCTTTGCACATAAATTTGCAAATGTGATCATATGTATTTACATATTATCTTAAAGTGACCGACCTAGTTTTTATACACTATATGGCATATTTTCCACTATTGGAGCTGTTTTTAATAATTGAAATCAAACATTACTTAGATTTTATTGTTTAGATTATCCATTTCCGTACATCCAAAGTGTTTTTGGCCATCTTGGTGTTTTTAATACAGTGAAAAGAATTTTTCATATTAAAAAAAGCATGCTGAGAAATAAAGGTTATGAGGTGAGGTCTAGTCTACGTTTTAGATGTATTTCCCCATTCAACATCACAGACTCTTGTTTCACTGTATTGAAACTTTATCCAGATGTTTTACAGGTTTGTAGATTAACCAAACTTAGTCTCAATTTCCACCCATCCGATTCAAGTTTGTTAGTGGAATGGAGATGTTGATATGAATACTTACGGTCACCAGTCATAATATATATTACAAGTAGCCAGTAGTTATATTTTCACTATATAATTATGTTTGTGTGGTAGTCCTCTATTTTGTTCGCATACCATTGCAGTAATTATATCTCAGGGTTTTGTTGTATTAATAATTTTAGAGTTTTCAAAACAGTTAAAAACATCTTTGAAACAAACTCCCTATATGTGTTTGTGTGTCCAAATTGCTTCACAAAATATTTGATGAAAATGTGAATGAGGATTGAACCACCTCGATGAATCCATTCAACTGATTGGTTTTTTTCTCATTCCAACCAGTGCCTCGCAACTGAACAAAGGTTGTAATATGTGCTTTCCTGTCTGTGGAAAAGTGCATATAAAAGATCCCTTGCTGCATTAGGAAAAATGTAGCGGGTTTTCCTCTGATGACTATGTGTCAGAATTACCAAATGTTTGACATCCTATAACGATGATTAATTAATCAATGTGTTCCTGTGATGTCGGTAAACAAAACAAACTTTACTTTACTTTGATTATTGTTTTGGTTCTGTTGATCTTGGTGCAGAAGTAAATTATTCACTTAAGAATCTGTTGATCCATGTCAGATTTTTGGCTCTGCTGAACATGTTTGAGAACTTTGTTTGCTTTTATTCTTCTGTTTTACCAGCCTCAGTGGTTTCATGGTTATGCCATTGGACACAAGGCTGGTAGGTGCAGGGTTCAAAGCCTGGTACCGGCTCCCATCCAGAGTGAGTTTTAACTACTCAATGGTTAGGTGTAAGACCACTACACCCTCTTCTCTCTCACTAACCACTGACCCATAGTCATGGACAGACAGCCCAGATAACAGAGGTGTGTGCCCAGGACAGCATGCTTGAACCTTAATTGGATATAAGCACGAAAATAAGTTGAAATGAAATGAAATGTTCTTCTGTTTTTAGATGCCTGCAATGTATGTCACAGATGATGATGAAGGGATTCCCACACTGACTTACAGCCTTCATGGTTTTGGGTCAGACCTGTTCAACATTGCAGCCGGCTCTGGTCTTATTGAACAAACAAAGCCAGGCAGTTTAGACAGCGAAATAAATGCAGAATACAATCTTACAGTATGTATAATTCCATAAACTTTTCTTATCATATTAAACATTTATCAGTATTTGTATACATTTTACATAATTATTTCTGTTGCTGTTAATTTGCTAAATTTATATATAGAATAACTAGTTAATGATGTTGGATATCTGCTTTATTCTGTGGAGGTAAGAATGGAAAATTCCACGAGGCTCTGTTGAGTGGAATTTCTCATTCGGCTTGAACAGGATAAAGCAGTTATCTGACGTCATTAGCTAGTTATTATCTTTATCCTGCAGATCATAAAAAATAAGGGGAAAAGCTATTGTTTCTGTTATTTCAGCTGTATTGTACGATGACCTTGAGGTCAAATGAGCGATTTTGTAATGTACATGTAGCTATGCATGTAACAGGATATAGTAACAGGATATGACTTTTTTTTTTATCCGTCTTCATATTCTGTCAATAGAAATGGTGATTGCAGGATAACTACTTTTTATTGTAAATTCTTGCTTGTCATTATATTATAAAGTTTGTTTTAAACAAAGGTTTTTAATCTTTTCTTTTTTGTTGTTCATTAAATTTACATCTGTTGACATATAAATAATTTTTGTTAATGCTGCTCAGTGCTACATAATGTTTTTGAGATTTTTCATGTTTCTGTTATTGTGTCCATTCTGTTTTGATAGCTGTCTGTGTCTGATGGATTTCTTACCAGTAATGCCACTCTCCGAGTATTCATTGATGATATAAATGACCATGCTCCCGAGTTTCCAACTGTCACAGCAGATTATGTAAAAGTTAACTCAAATATTAAAATTGGCTCTGCAATTATACAAGTGCAAGCTTCTGATGGTGACGTGACTGAAAGGAATAACAAAATCAAGTATTATCTACTCCATGGAGGGATGGACAAATTCATGCTGGATGAAAATTCAGGTCAGTTGTCAAACACGGCTAGAGTTCGTAGGTGGCCAGGGATTTTGTCAGAATTCTGGATTTTAATACCACCCAAAAATGTCATATGAAAATTAATATTCTGAAATATACTACTCAAAGTTTGCTAATGATCACATATGTTTTTGACCATGGAAGAAGGTCGATCTTAATCCAGGTTTTGTCTAGTCTAAACTTGTCTGATAATTATTCCTAAATGTTTAAAAGGGTTGGTGAACCATTCAACGATGCCTAGGTAGGTGGGTAATGGTGTATGTGGTAAAGTTAGATTGGTAAAACCAGTCTGCATGTCATACTCAGAGAAACAATGACAGTTTTCCTTTACAGGGATCACATACTGGATCTCCGTGTTCCGCCATACACAGGTGCTTTAGACCCTGATCTCATCCTCATGGACAACAATGCATGTACATACCATGCTAGGATCGTTAACAGTGTTCGAAATAAGAACTTGTCTGTTTGTCCTGACAAGTGAAAATCTGTTCGGACAAACAAAATGTACCTTGGTGGTTGTCCAGTGGACAAGTAAAAATATTCAATGCAGTTTCATTTTGAGCAATGAATAAGATTGTCCTTGTACTTTAATAAAACAAAATAAAATATTTATTTGGACAAGTGAAAATATTGGTCAACAAGTAGATTTGTAGATATATTTGTCCAGTGGACTAGTGAAAAATTATGCTTATTTCTATCAGTGGTTAAGAACTATTAACCGGAAACCACAATGCAAATGGAGTGGCCAGTTTTGTCTCCGGACCTCATTCCAATTGAACATGTCCAGCACATACTACAGCTTGCCATTTCACACCGCCAGGTCCAGCTACAGACTCTGCAGGATCTATGAGTTGCATTTTTGGAGGAATGTAACAATCTTCCACAAAATCATGTTCAAAGACTTGATTAGGGAGCAAGACGATGATGCCAGGCTGTTATTGTGGCAAGGCATTCTCACACATGATGTTGATATTGTTGTGCATTAGTCCAAGATGTTCCATTGTTGTTCCTTATCTGTAATGACTTTCACGTATGATGGCTGAAAGTACAGTCTTCAGAGGTGTGATGATCGTATGCCTTAAAGGGACAGACCCAGTGTTTTTAAACACTAAGGCATATTTTCCACCTAGATCCTAGTTTCAACCCATAAAAATAGATACTAAGTTTGGTTAATGTACAAACCTGTAACAAATTTGTATACAACAGAGTAAAAAAAGAGTCTGTGATGTTGAAATACCCTTAAAAAATAGACTAAAATGCGACTACATAACCATTATTTCTCAGACACAGGTGTGTTTTTAAAAATATGAATAATGCATTTTGTGGTATTAGAAACACCAGGATGACCAGAAACGCTTTGGTTGTATGGAAATGGATAATCTAAAAAATGTAAGTAAAGTTTGATTTCAGTGATCCTAAACGGCTACAATAGTGAAAAATATGCCTTAGTATGTCCCTTTAATGCAGCTCATTTAGCCTCTCTCTAAATGAAAGGTTTTTTGTAATTTTCCATTCATTAAACATTTAATTGTTAGACATTTGTATTATTTGGTGATTAATGTTGAACACATTAATGCTAGAGGAAATGGAATTCATGATCCTTCACAAAATGTGAGTAGTACATATATATGTCCTGATCAAAATTCAGTTTATAACTAGAATAATGTCAAATGAAATTTTGACCATGTTTTTGCTGACAGTAAATTTGACATTGCACACATTTTTAGACTGAAGTCAGTGTATTTATTTTCTGCTATTCGGTATGTGTGTTGTTTCCCGACACCATATAACCGTAATTTCAATGTGTTGAGTGCATCGTTAAATAAAACATTTCTTCCTTCCTTCCTTCATGTGATGTCATCTGAACTATTTTCATTTATCATTAGGTAACATAACACTTGTATCTTCTCTGATGATTGAGCCAAGAAGGGAACTGTACAAACTAGAGATACGGGCAGTGGATCTTGGCTTTCCATCCAAGTCCTCCGATGCTACAGTCCTAGTTGAAGTACCAGCCAACTTTGAGCCACAGGTGGATGCATATCACAAGTTTGAGGTAGAAGAAAACCTTGACACTAATTCAACAATTGGTCAGATCCTAGCCACTGATCGAGATATTAATGATCCGCTTAATTACTTCATTAATGAGAGAGGTAAGAATTTAAATAACAGTCGTTCTTGTCATTTTAGAGTTTATCTAAATTTGATTTGAAAATACAGGTAATGTACATATTAAGTACAGGGAAAGAGGACCAAGGAGAGCAGCCCCCCTCCCAAACTCCCCCCAACAATACAGTGAGGGTAGATGTTTTTTAGCCTCCCCCTCTAACCAGTAAATGTATTCTGTTTGACAAAGTTAACTGATCACTCTTTATAGTATACTTTTATTGCTGATGTGTAACCCTCCAAAGTTACTGGCTCTCATTTTGTTACTGGGTTGGGGGGAGGGGGTAGGAGCTGGCTGTTTTTTGCCTAAATAAAACAAAAATGCCTGAATCTGGATAACAACATTTATTCATATTAGCATTACTGTCAAATAGCTACATAAAGTTGCAAATGAATCACTACGCATCTTTACATGAAGTGCAACTAATATTGTGGGTAGAATGATGGAAATATATGGTGAAAAGGTTTGCAGGCCGGCATATTTTGCCCGAATAACTCTATCTCTATTGATGTTCTTAAAACATCTTGTTATTTTGTTACTAGAATTTTTGATGATGTATAATAGTCGAAGCAAAAATATGTCATTGAAAACACTGAATTATTTCTATTTATTTATCGGATGAATATTAGTGGCTAAATCTCATAAATCACTGATAAGTACTGCTAACTTTTAGCAATTTAATTAACCAAAACATTGTATGCTCCAATATTTGCCCTCTATACTTTAAATTACTCTTTTCAGACTAGGGGCGGGACGTAGCCCGGTGGTAAAGTGCTTGTTCGGTGCACGGTCGGTCTGGGATCGATCCCCGTCGGTGGGCCCATTGGGCTATTTTTCATTCCAGACAGTGCACCATGACTGGTATATCAAAGGCCATGCTATGTACTAAACTGTCTGTGGGATGGTGCATATAAAAGATCCCTTGCTGCTAATGCGAAAAGTGTTGACAGCGGGTTTCCTCTCTCAATATCTGTGTGGTCCTTAATCTTATGTCTGATGCCATATAACCATAAATACAATGTGTTGAGTGGGTTGTTAAATAAAACATTTCTTTCTTTCTTTTTTCTTTTCAGACTCTAAAGATTTACCATTTAAAATTGAGAAAGATACGGGGAAACTGATAACTACAGCTGCTATTGACAAGGAGACAACTGATGGCTATAAGTTCACAGTGTTTGTCACAGACAGTGGGGCGGTTCCCAGCACGGTTTCCACCAGTGTTATTGTCACCATTTCTGATGTCAACGACAACCCACCACAGTTCACAGCAGCAAAATTTACCTCACACATTTTCGAAGATGATGGTTCTTCCTTATCACCAAGAATTCTGACAATTGTTAGTGAGTTTATGAACATATATTTGTAAATTGTACAGATTTTGAGAATTGTCAGTTTATGAACATTTAAATCTTAGAGGTTTTGAAACTTGTTGGTTTATGAACATATGAATCTTTAAATCTCAGGTGTTTTAAGAATTGTGTATTTCTGAACATAAATTCTTATATCTTAACAATCATATCTGAACTGGGGGTAGGGGACACAGTTTCTAGTGTCAGGCACAAGCCAGATGTTTATTTTTATTTATACAGAATAGGAAAACCCCCCCCAACATTTCCATTCTCAAGCGAGTGGACCTGTGACCCCCCTCCACCCCCAATTCCTATGTTCCAGCATTGAGAATTGTGAATTTATGAACTTAAAAATTCAAATCTGTTGAGTTTTTTAAAATTTAGAATTGTGAGTTTATGGACATAAATTTTAAATTTATTTTTAATATAGAATTGTGAGTTTATGAGTTTATACATTTTTTAAATGCATCCTTCCTCTTCCTGATAATTTTCTTTGCCTCATTCTACTTGCAAAGTTATTCATGTCCAAGTTTCAAAATAAATACTGATAGTTCCATTGTACATGTATTATGTGGTCACACGTGTAAAAACACTAGCTTATCTACTGCAGTAACATTTTATTTACTTTATTTTCCCATGTATAATACGTACCCCCTACTTTGAACGCTTATTCCAAGAAAAAAACCAGGAACTACAATATAATGTGCACCGTTGTTTTAAACCACAAAATCAACAGTGAATGCAAAATGTACTGTTTTCCCCCGGTCCCCAGAATTAACTAAAAGTGAAAGCAGCAGTATATTCAAGAAACAAAACTTAAGTTAGATACTTGTGTACTTACATGTCACAGACTTACACATGCATAAATCAAGACAAGGTTATATACCCATACACTGTAAAAGACTAATAAATAAATGAAAACAAAAATATAGCATATTACATTTGGTTCTCGTACCTAACATGAATGCGCAAGATTTCTA
The DNA here is from genome assembly GCF_016097555.1 of Gigantopelta aegis. NCBI lineage: Eukaryota > Metazoa > Mollusca > Gastropoda > Neomphalida > Peltospiridae > Gigantopelta > Gigantopelta aegis. The sequence goes on from NC_054702.1 coordinate 34,423,466, forward strand.
ATTTTATAGTAGTGCATGGAAATTAAAAATATTACGGTCCATTTTTTAAATTTTTCTGGACGTTTTGGCGAAGTAAGGATGCTTTTGTACATTTATTTTACATTTATTACAACCATCACAAAAGAAAAGCGATTTTTGAGAGTGTTTTGGCGTTTCGTTGTAATGAACACTGTCAGTAACATATAAAGTACTGTAAACTACCGATTGATAATTGTTATAGGTGATTGCTGGACATTTTTAAAAGAATTTATTTTCTTCTATTGTTATGTATAATGCGCACCCTCATTTTTAACCTGTATGTTTTGGAGAAAAAAAGTGTGCATAATTGGGAAAATACGGTATGGAACGCTTCACCAAAAATGCACTGAAAATAACAGTGTTCACCTGTAGATGTATTAGCTGTGTTAAATATATATATATTAACACCTATAAATAATGAGAGGTATAGTGGTGTATGTCTAAATGTTATGTGGCATTACAGGAGGTGGGTGGGTGTACTGAACACAACATGCAATGCATTTTGTTTTACTCATAAACTTTCTATTCCATGGTGATAATGTATAATGTAAGTTAACTTACATTTAAAAATGTATTCACACACACATATATACCCCTGCATTCCCAGATCATAAAACAATACGTCACAATAAATGGCTTCATTATATTATTATTCCTATCATATATAAATAAATTGTTTGCAACTTACGGTACCTAATATTTGATATTTGAAAACATATGACCGAATTTACAAAGCCTGTTTATGTCTTACACACATGTAACTACATACATTTACAATGCTAAAACAACTGTGTTTAAGAAAAACAGGCTTCGTAAATTTATCCCAGTGTATTATTATTTTTTTTTACATTAAATCTGAATGGTCCCTAATACTTCAAACAGTCACAGTTTAAAATGTGTTATTTCTCTTCTTTCATGAGTTATGTTTAATGTTTAGCAGTATCTTGTCTTATACTGTAATTTTATAATGTTGTATTTTGATATTTCAGTCTCCATTGCTGAAAGCAGTTGACGTAGATTTGACCGGAGGTCCAATCATGTACTCACTGGAAGGAGACACTGAGGGTCTGTTCCAAATAAACGAAGCTACAGGTGAAATCTCCCAAACTGTTACTGGAAATCTAGACAGCGAAAAACAGACGACACATAATTTAACGGTTTGTATTTACTTACTTAAATTACATGTTTACTCGCTCACTTTACATACTTATTACTTCCTTGCTTACTTATACTTACTCACTTAATACTTATTTGCTTAATTATAAATTTACTTATTAATACTTATGTGCTTACTTATATTTATTTCTTACTTACGTATGTATGCAGGCATCGAAATAAGTCGAGAACGGTCGTTCAGGTTACCAGGAGGTTACCACATGTAAGAAAAGTCGAGAACAGTGTTTCGTTCTAGATAAAAATTTCAACGGTAGTTTTGTTTCCGAACGTAAACCAGGTAATGCATTCTGGATTCATTTTCTCGTAAGGAATTGCATCGATGTTTGCTCACACTCGTGCAATTGCAAGCAATTATAGTTAATTTGCATTTTAGCAGCGTCCACTAGATGAATTTACTTCCACATTTCGTTTTCTTGTAAAGAATTACATGTAATACATTAAAAACAGTGATACAGAATGAATCATAAATACATGTATACAACAATAATCATCTGGGACACATGTAAGAGCATTAAAAGCAGTAGTAAGAGGAATTCAATTCTAACTTACATAGCCTATAGTTGTGGTAACCTATAGGTTACCAGGCTATATTTTGTAGTAACCTGTAAATGGGTTACCAGACACAATGCTTATTTCAATGCCTGTGTATGCACGCACATACTTACTTAATTAATTACTTTATTATGTATACTTAAGATACATGGTGGAGCCAAAGTTCAGTTGAGATTTTTTATTCAACTGCTAGTTCATAGCAATTGTATCACATGATGAGTTGAGTATGCTAGTTTGGTTACTATAATGTCACAGTTGAGTTGCCATGTTAAAATCACCTTGTTTTAATTAATCCCTTGCTGCTGTTCAGTAGGATTAGCCTGTATAGTATTGGCAGGTTTCATCTGTTATGCTATAAATCAAGTGTCAATATAACCATACATTAGGTACCACATCACCATAGTTTCTAATGTGCTGAGATGTTGTTAAACAAATTTGTCTTTTCTTTCCTTTCTCAGGTGAAAGCTTCAGATGGCACACACTCCAGCTCAGTGCCTCTTGATGTATTTGTTGCAGATTTAAATGACAATGCACCACAATTCAAAGACGAGCTTAGTGTACTTCTAGCTGCAACTCCTAAACAGGGAACTGTGATCGCAACAATAACTGCAACTGATGCTGACGTAGGAAGTCAAAACAGTGCTGTAGCATACTTGCTGATCAGTGGGAGTTTTGGAAAGTTTAGCATAAATGAAAACTCTGGTCAGTAAAGTATTTTATCATCCATTAAAGGCTTTTGTAGGAGATATCACTGGCACTCTTATTGCGATATCTCCTGCAATATTCTCCCAAGAGATATCACTTCTTATAATCTTGATTGGTCAAATTTTAATCCCAAGATAATATTTTGTTACGTCACTGTGTTTGTTTCAGCGCTAAACATATCATTAGTGATGTCATGCCACTGCCATTCTGCTAGTTAACGAGTGTACCATTGCCAAATATATAGTGACATTCAACCCACATTACTGACATTGTTTACAACTGTCGCAAATGAAAATAATGATAATGGATGATAAAAAGAATACCCCCCTCATGTCGTGTGATATCATAATTTAAAAGCACTCATTGCTAAAAGTATAAAAATCCTCGACAAGCCTCGAATTTCATACTTTTATTAACTCATGTACCCTCTGTATGTTTCTAAGCGGGAGGTTTTTTTTATTAATTGTCCACTGGTCGGTGATTGTGAAAAGTAGCTCCTGTAGTTAATCTATAACGAAGTCACCATGTAGTTAATCTATACTGAAATCAGAATGTTTAATTGTGAAAAGTAGCCCATGTAGTTAATCTACACTGGAATCAGAATGTTTAATTGTGAAAAGTAGCCCATGTAGTTAATCTACACTGGAATCAGAATGTTTAATTGTGAAAAGTAGCCCATGTAGTTAATCTACACTGGAATCAGAATGTTTAATTGTGAAAAGTAGCCCATGTAGTTAATCTACACTGAAATCAGAATGTTTAATTTTGAAAAGTAGCCCATGTAGTTAATCTATACCAAAATCAGAATGTTTGATTGTTAAAAGTAGCCCATGTATTTAATCTACACTGAAATCAGAATGGTTGATTGTTAAAAGTAGCCCATGTAGTTAATCTACACTGAAATCAGAATGTTTGATTGTGAAAAGTAGCCCATGTAGTTAATCTATACAGAAGTCAGAATGTTTGGTTGTTAAAAGTATCCCATGTAGTAAATCTATACAGAAGTCAGAATGTTTGATTGTGAAAAGTAGCCCATGTAGTAAATCTATACAGAAGTCAGAATGTTTGATTGTGAAAAGTGGCTGGGAGTCACATCACAGTTGCTGATTGCTGGCTTGTATTGATAATTTAATTATTTAATAGTGCACTTGCTCATGGGCATGTTGGATCTTGCCGATCAGTTGCCCAACTATCAAATTCCACCTACTCTGGGCATTAGGCAATGGTATTTTATAACCTCTGCTTGATACTTGTGAAGAGATAATCATTTTACGAGTTCATTATGACTACATATGTTGGAGACTCCTTAAATCCATGCAGATGCTGGTTCAGTGTGATCATTGTCTATTTGTGATTATATTTTCAAAGCTACAGTTGAGAATATGCATAAACACCTGAGCACTAATGGTTTTAAATGATCAGGAAATCATTTCAGATGTAATATAGTTAGTAGTTAAACCGTCGATACTACAAATTGTGTCACTGGATAATAAAATTAAAACCTAGAGCATTTTACACTAACTATTGATGTCAATTATGGGTCTTCTTCAGTCAAAATTGAAAAATCTAAATTGGGGAATTGGAGCAATGTTTTGCACTTATAGAAACATTCTCGTTCTAGCCAGTGTACTACAACTGGTATGTCAAAGGCTGTGGTATGTGCTATCCTGTCTGTGGGATGGTGCATACAAAAGATCCCTTGCTACTAATGAAAAAATGTAGCGGGTTTCCTCTCTAAGACTATATATCAAAATTACCAAATGTTCGACATCCAATATCCTATAATTAATAAATTACTGTGCTCTAGAGGTGTTTTTGAACAAACAAATTTTAACTTTTATAGAAACAATATATGTTATTTATTATTTAGTATATTATACCATATATTGCTGTGTATTAGCTGACTTTTCAAGTCTTTAAATACCATCATGAGAAGAGTGTCAGACAATACACGGAGTCAACAAAAAATGTCTAAGAAAATACAACAAAATAACGATGTGTACGATACTAACAAAAACGCATATGTCAATCTCGGCTTCAAAACCTTACCGTTGTGTTATTTAATCAGTATTTTTAACAGCCTGTATTAAGTCCCATGCAAGTGTCCATTTGATTGTTTGATACACACAGTAAAAGTTATATTTTATTTGGGAAATGAAATGAAATTTATTTTATTTTTATTGTGTCGACAATTTCCAGTAAAAGCCACTAACAAGTAGCACCAGTATTTGGCGCCAAATGTGTAACGTGAGTGGAATGGTCATTAAGTATTTTTATGACCGCTGATATTTTGTCCTTAATTGCAGATTTAATTTGTCAGAACTGATGATTTGTACATACTGTCATTGTTGATTCTGCAATTCCTGTTAAATAATACTTACACCGCCGTATAAAAGTGAAACTACATTTATCAGCTAGCGATGTCCATGCGATCGATTCAATTGAGAAATAATAAAGAACAGAATAACGTTATCCCACATTAGGGGATTTTTTTAATAAACCTTTATTCTTTTTCAGCTAATGTAAAATCTTTATCAAAATAGTTTTTATACATTGTACTTTGATCAGTTCTCATTTAATAATGTTAATGTGCAGTCGCTCTGGGATCAATCCCTGTTGGTGGACCTATTGGGCTATTTCTCGCTCCAGCCAGTGCACCACAACTGGTATATCAAAGGCTGTGGTATGTGTTATCTTGTCTGTAGGATTATGCATATAAAAGATCCCTTGCTGCTAATCGAAAAAGAGTAGCCCATGAAGTGGCAATAGCAGGTTTCCTCTCTCAATATCTGTGTGGTCCTTAACCATATGTCCAGTGCCGTATAACCATAAATAAAATGTGTTGAGTGCGTCGTTAAATAAAACATTTCCTTCATTGTCCTATAAAGTGTGGAATCCTTTTGTGCTATAATTTGAGGAAACTCATCCTTTAATAATGTGAGAAATGTCGTCATTGTTTCAGGCGAGATCTCCACAGCTGCTGCGTTGCTTGCTGAGACAGAAGTTGACGAATACAACCTGACGATTCGGGCTGTTGATTTTGGTATTCCACAAAGAACCGCTGAAACCACAGTTTATATCACGCTGCCTCTTAATTATCCACCCTCAGTCCAAGCTGTGCATAGGTTCCAAGTGCAAGAAGGCATTGCCGGAAAAAATATTGGACAGATTAATGCAACTGATAGAAATATTGAAAAGGGACAAAATGATGAGCTGAGTTATTTCATTGATGAAACCAAAAAAGGTAGGTCTTTATTTTCACCTTTGTTTAAATTGAATTGTATGCTGGATAACTCTGTACACAGTGGCATATCTACGGAAAATAGCATATATAGCAAGCACTGAAATTGCGCCCCTGTCCAAACATCTGACACTCATCTTTTAGATAATGTTTGACTATAATAGAAACTGATCAGTGGCGCCCCCCTTCAAGTAGCGCCCAGGGCATGTGCCATACCTGCTATATCCTAGGTACGCCACTGTCTGTAAAATGACAGTCTTTCACCTTTTCCTTGTTGTTATCCACTCAACTTCCTGTCTGTGGGATGCTGCATATAAAAGATCCCTTGATGTTAATCAGAAAGAGTAGCCCATTGTGTGGCAGCAGTGGGTTTCCTCTCTCATTATCTGTGTGGTCCTTAACCATATGTCCCAATGTCATTTAATTGTAACGAAAATATACTGAGTGCATCATTAAACAAAACTTTCCTTTCTTCCTTCTATTAATGAAAACTAAATTATTGTCATGAGATAATAAACATTCTACTGCAAACAATCTGGACTTTTTTTTCCTTCTTTTTGTTTGTTTAAATAATTTCATTATTATGTGGAAGTGTAGTTATAAACATTTTTTACACTTCAGTTCCATTTAGAATTGAGAAAGAGATGAGTGTTATTGTGATGAAGGAGGCTCTAGATAGGGAAGCGGTTCCACAGTACACATGCTTCAGAATATAGCTCCATTATTATGTAGAAGTCTAGTTGCGACAATGTTTTTTGTACTTCAGTTCCATTTAGTATTGAGAAAGAGACAGTTATTATTCATTATTATGTGGAAGTCTTAGTTGTGAAACGTTTTTACACTTCAGTTCCATTTAGAATTGAGAAATATTCAGGTAATATTCATTATTATGTGGAAGTCTAGTTACACTTCAATTTTTACACTTCAGTTCCATTTAGTATTGAGAAAGATTCTGGTGTTATCCTGACGAAGGAGGCTCTAGACAGGGAAGTGGTTCCGCAGTACACATTCTTTGTGTTTGTCAGAGACAGCATGCAGCCTGTGTACACATCAACGAGCACCGTCACTGTGGACGTCCTGGATGTGAATGACAACCACCCTGCATTTCTGTCTGGTGTTTACACAGCACACGTCAAGGAAGATGACGCCATGCCTGGTGATGTTCAGGATGTACATCTTGTGAGTATAAAGCGACATTCTCATTACAGGCCTCTGGTTCAGGACGTACATCTTGTGAGTATAAAGCGACATTCTCATTACAGGCCTCTGGTTCAGGACGTACATCTTGTGAGTATAAAGCGACATTCTCATTACGGGCCTCTGGTCGATCAGGAGGTGCATCTTGTGAGTATAAAGCGACATTCTCATTACGGGCCTCTGGTTCAGGACGTGCATCTTGTGAGTATAAAGCGACATCCTCATTACGGGCCTCTGGTTCAGGAGGTGCATCTTGTGAGTATAAAGCGACATTCTCATTACGGGCCTCTGGTTCAGGACGTACATCTTGTGAGTATAAAGCGACATTCTCATTACGGGCCTCTGGTTCAGGACGTACATCTTGTGAGTATAAAGCGACATTCTCATTACGGGCCTCTGGTTCAGGACGTACATCTTGTGAGTATAAAGCGACATTCTCATTACGGGCCTCTGGTTCAGGACGTACATCTTGTGAGTATAAAGCGACATTCTCATTACGGGCCTCTGGTTCAGGACGTACATCTTGTGAGTATAAAGTGACATCCTCATTACGGGCCTCTGGTTCAGGACGTACATCTTGTGAGTATAAAGCGACATTCTCATTACGGGTTCCTCTTGTGAGTATGGTTACAGGAGTTCAGGACGTACATCTTGTGAGTATAAAGCGACATTCTCATTACGGGCCTCTGGTTCAGGACGTACATCTTGTGAGTATAAAGCGACATTCTCATTACGGGCCTCTGGTTCAGGACGTACATCTTGTGAGTATAAACCGACATCCTCATTACCGGCCTCTGGTACGTACATCTTGTGAGTATAAAGCGACATCTTGTGAGTATAAACGACATCCTCATTACTGGCCTCTGGTTCAGGACGTACATCTTGTGAGTATAAAGCGACATCCTCATTACGGGCCTCTGGTTCAGGACGTACATCTTGTGAGTATAAAGCGACATCCTCATTACGGGCCTCTGGTTCAGGACGTACATCTTGTGAGTATAAAGCGACATCCTCATTACGGGCCTCTGGTTCAGGACGTACATCTTGTGAGTATAAAGCGACATTCTCATTACGGGCCTCTGGTTCAGGAGGTGCATCTTGTGAGTATAAAGTGGCATTGTCATTACAGGCCTCTAGTTCAGGACGTACATCTTGTGAGTATAAATCGACATTCTCTTTACAGGCCTCTGGTTCAGGACGTACATCTTGTGAGTATAAAGCGACATTCTCATTACGGGCCTCTGGTTCAGGAGGTGCATCTTGTGAGTATAAAGTGGCATTGTCATTACAGGCCTCTAGTTCAGGACGTACATCTTGTGAGTATAAAGCGACATTCTCATTACGGGCCTCTGGTTCAGGAGGTGCATCTTGTGAGTATAAAGTGGCATTGTCATTACAGGCCTCTAGTTCAGGACGTACATCTTGTGAGTATAAAGCGACATTCTCATTACAGACTTCTGAAAATTGCAAGAGCGATAGTTTTGTTTGCACGTTGCTCGCATAATTATAATTTTGCTGAACCGAGTTTTTTTTCGTGCATTGGATTTATGACATCATTTACATGGTCATGACGGGTTACATAAAATCGAAATGGGTTACCTGATTTTGTTTTTGTGTGACCCATAAATGGTTTACTGAAATTTTCAATTATTATGCAATTTGTCGCACTGACCGGTTGGTTGCGATTTGTCATGAGAAATAGGACATGTTCTAATTGGTACGACTCTGACATGACATGTTGTTCTCACAGTATGATTTGATCACATGCACAAGTCGGTGCGTCTAAAGGCATAACGAGAACGCTCATTAAACTGCTATGTCAATTACAGATGCAATCACTTACACTGTCCCATGTTATAGTACATCATTTAGTAACACAAAACCCAAGCACAACTATAGTTTTAATAAACTCATGTCTTCATTATCAGTGGATATTGTCAACTATTTTGATGTACCAGACATGTGCCATTGTTATTTTTCCCAATATAACATCCAAAGAAATAGGCCAAATGCATCTTGGTGCTTTAATGTAACTAACAGTGAATTTGTTTGCTAGATTTTAGATAGCAGCCAATGAAAATTGAGGATTGCATAGTGTGTTTCAAAAATAATTTATTTATGTATTTTTTGTTTATCCCACTGCCCACTTTCATTTCTCTCCTTTGAATTCCACCAAACATTTTACTGATCTGGCAACTCCTCCTATCTTTTAAATTATTTTGCTGTCCACCTCCACATCCCAGTCCTTGTATCATCAACTGCAACATGTGGTTATCTCTTTAGGCTATCCATGCTTTAGCTGTGGGCTTTGTTTGACCACTTCAGAGAATGTTCAGTAGTTAAGAGGCACTTGTAACCACCTACTATATTCCCCTACTACCAGCGGTCTTTAGTTAGTCACAGAAAGAAAATTAAAATGGATGGGCTATGCTAATTCATTGCAAAAAAAAAAGAAGTTTTATAACTATAATAAGCATAATTAATGTAATATAATGTTTTGCAGTTTTGCAATTTGTTATGATACATGATTTCTACTGGTATTTCTCTAAGCAGGACATTGATAACAAATTATTTCTCTAAGCAGGATATTGATAACAAATTGTTTCTGTAAGTAGGATATTGATAACAAATTATTTTTGTAAGCAGGATATTGATAACAAATTATTTCTGTAAGCAGGATATTGATAACAAATTATTTCTGTAAGCAGGATATTGATAACAAATTATTTCTGTAAGTAGGATATTGATAACAAATTATTTATCTAAGCAGTATATTAATAACAAATTATTTTTGTAAGCAGGATATTGATAATAAATTATTTCTGTCAGCAGGATATCGATAACAAATTATTTCTGTAAGAATATTGATAACAAATTATTTCTGTAATCAGGATATTGATAATAAATTGTCCTATTTTTTTTCTTAGTATCCTGTTTTAAGGGTTGAGGATGCTGATGAAGTCCCAGCAACAATGACCTACAGTCTTGAAGGTCAGGGCAGTGAGCTGTTTGAGATAAACACAACAAGTGGACAGATTTGGCAGAAAACTGCGGGCTCATTTGACAGTGAGAATCAGTCCAGCTACAATCTCACAGTAAGTTACTCTTTCACAGAGCTAGAGAATAACCGATTGATTCAGTAAACAGTTTATCACAATTTAACATAAGACCCAAAAATATATATATGTGTGGTTCTGGTTATATGTGAAAACAAATTAGGGTAGGTAGATGCATGTAGTCTATAACTTTCCAAAAAAATCAATTCCAAAAATCTGTCAAACTGGTCTTGGCAAAGAGCAAGAAAGTAATAGTTCAAACAAATGCTGCATTCTTTCTTTCACTGTTTTGAAGATCAGTAGGTGGGGGTGGGGGGAGTTCACAGTTGGTGAAAACAAAATTAGGGTTGGTCAGGTAACTGAAACCACAATTTATTTTTATTTGGCCTAATAGCCCAATAGCCACCGATTAATGCAGTGTAATCTTTAAAAGAGTTTTTATAATAAGTAACTAAAATAGATGGACCATGATGTATACTCCTAGCCTGGTAAAGAATTTTTAATGTTTTATTTGAATTTCAGTAAGTCCGTAAACTCCATGAAACTTAGATCAGTAGTTTTACTGTCTTCATGAACTCAGCAGGGTGGGACGTAGTCAAGTGGTAAAAGTGTATGCCTGTTGCACGATCGATCTAGGATAGATCCCTGTCGGTGGGCCCATTGGGCTATTTCTCATTCCAGCCAGTGCTCCACAACTGGTGCAATAAAGGCTGTGGTGTGTATTATCCTGTCTGTGGGATGGTGTATATAAAAGATCCTTTGCTGCTTATTGACAAGAGTAGCCCATGAAGTGGTGACAGCAGTTTTCCTCTCTCAATATATGTGTGGTCCTTAACCATATGTCTGAAGCCATATAACTGTACATAAAATGTGTTCAGTGCATCGTTAAACAAAACATTTCTTTCTTTCACCCCAAAGTTTTCCCCTGATAATTATGTTTTATTTTGGCTATATACTGTTATAGGTTAGCTAGTTTGTCTGCAAACTCATTACCTGTGAATCCACAGTGTGCTGGTGTCCACTGGATTACAACAGTGTTGGTTCTGGATATGATGCTGAGCTGGTATTTGAAATTTCTCGTGGCATTATCTTGTCGGTCATTCGTGTACACTAATGATGCTGTGTGAAATTTTCTCAGTATATTTCATTTTCAGGTACATTCAGTAGTTGATGAATTAGGTCTCATCTACAACTTAACCTGGCTAGGGATTTTCGAATCTATCTTAGTGCTACAAAATCGTAAAACCATTGTAGGCTATGATCTCACTACAGCTTATACCGTAATGACATCATAACTTAAATGGTTTTACAATTTTGTGGCACTAAGATAGTTTTGAAAATATGGGCCCTGAACTTGTGTTTATTTCACTTTCATTTCATTTCAACTTATATTTGTTCTTATATCCAATTACGGTTCAAGCACGCTGTCTCTGGCACACCTCAGCTATCTGGGCTGTCTGTCCAGGGTAGTGGGTTAGTGGTTAGTGAGAGAAAAGAAAGACATGTTTTATTTAACGATGCACTCAACACATTTTATTTACGGTTATATGGTGTCAGACATATGGTTAAGAACCACACAGATATTGAGAGAGGAAACCCGCTGTCACCACTTCATGGGCTACTCTTTCCGATTAGCAGCAAGGGATCTTTTATATGCACTATCCCACAGACAGGGTAGTACATACCACGGCCTTTGATATACCAGTCGTGGTGCACTGGCTGGAACGAGAAATAGCCCAATGGGCCCACTGATGGGGAGCGATCCCACACCGACCGTGCATTGAGGGAACGCTGTACCCGCTGGGTTACATCCCGTCCTGAGAAAAGATAGTGTAGTTGGTCTCACCTACCCATTGACTTGTTAAAACTTGCTCTAGGTGGGAGCCAGTACCGGCCTGCGAACCCAGTACCTACCAGCCTTATGTTCAATGGCTTAACCACGACACCATCGAGGCCAGTTTTATTTCACTGATGTAAATGGACAAATTATGGTCAGTTTATGAGCTGTATGAATCTTATGAAGGTGGGCTGGAGAAGAATTACCTATTGGTATTCAGTAAAGTTGTTTCTCTTGTTTTAGTCTTCTGAAAGTTTTGTCTATCACAGAACAAAATCATTTTTTTTCTTCAGTTTTTAAACTGTTTTAAATGTTAAATTATCTTTGTCAAACCCTTAAGATGAGGTCTTGTAAAAAGTAAAGTATAACAATAATTGTGAGTGTTTCTTATCTTTATTTGTTTCAGATTGTTGCTTCAGATGGTTTGCTGCAAGGGAAAGCTCTTTTATATGTTCTAGTTGAGGACGAAAATGATAATGCACCAAATATCATGCATCTTGATTTTAACGTCAGTCTTAACACCATTCCAAATGAGGTTGTTGGGACAATCCATGCAGTGGATGATGATGTATCTGAAATAAATGGAAAAGTCCGTTATTACCTCATGGGTGGAGGGCTTGATAAATTCAGAGTGAATGTTGACACAGGTATAGTAAATATAACAACATGTATATACAGTGGACTGTCTAAACCAGACTCACTTCGTACCGTCGAAATAGTCCAGTTTACATAGAGGACCGGTTTAGACAGAGTTCATCCCGAGTTATGGTTCTTGAATGATCGACAACTCGCAATCAACAATGACATTTGAACCCATTGATGGTTGGGAAACACAGTTATACAAGCCAGACTTGCAATCGATTATTTCACAGACATATAAAATATACCTAAAGGGAAATTCCTGAGTTTGCTGCAATTTTTAAGATGTTATCCACTAACAGAGACTTTTAACGATTGTAATTACATATCAAATATATTTTTCTGCATAAAATATTAGTGGCTGCATATTAAATGTGTTTCTGGTCGTTCTAATATTTGTACTAGGTTAAATTTCATTTTATTTCCTAAAACATTATTTATTCGTACGTACGAAATTATTTGAATACAAAATCCAGATCTAACGGCCTACCGCAATAAGAATAAACTTCACACGAGTGTGATTACATTTTGTATTTGATCTTGCGACGGTGTCCTGATTACTTGGCAAGTGACGATCATTGTTCAACTAATTACGCAGCCCGTCGTTAAGTCAAATCCCACTCTGGTGTAGACAGAGGTAATTAATGCATGAACGGTTCTTTCGTTCTTGATTTTTGATCCGGAGTCCGGAGTAGACAGAGTACGGATTAGGCAGAGATTTATACCTAAGAGATAAACAGTAGCTGGACGGGGCTTTAGAAATGGACCGGTTTACGCAGAGATCCGGATTACACAGAATCCGGTTTAGACAGAGTCCACTATATATGGAAAAAAATATTATTACCTCGTGGGAGGAGGAGGACTTGACACAGGTAATAATAAATATAACATGCATATAAATGGATATTGGCATGTTTAGGTAAAAGTTCCTATTACATATGTATAATAACACACATTTGTATTTGAATGTATAAATGTTAAAGGCAGGTATATGAGTGTCAGTAATCTCAATCTTATGTGAGACAAACCATTTTTTAAATTAATTTTTATAAATTTGTTTGACCTTGAACACTAAAGGAAACATTTTGTTTTCAATTATTGATTAGCAATATTTGCTAATCTGTTGACAATTGAATGGCAAATACCATTTAATAATAATGTTTAGAATTGTTTGGCAATCTCTGAAACATATATACATGTAGGTAACGAATATTGAACAAAATATTCTGTGCTATAAATAGATTGTTACGGGAGTGTGAGTGTTTGTTTTTTCAAATATGTGGAATGTGTTATAAACTGATGAGGGATATTTTTACAGTTTCAAATATAAGACAAAGTGAATGCTTTAATTAGTCTACATTTTTTGACATTTGAAGATTTAAAAAATAATAATAATTCACCCCAGCACATATTTCTATGTAGATTGCTTGATGTCATACTAAAGTGAAATCACATCTATTTTTCATTGAGTGTGTGTGACTTTTTCCATGCTCATATACCATGAAGATTTTGAGCATATCTGTTCTGGGTTCCGCATCTGGATAGCCAGAAGCCCAACACAAGACAGATTTCACTGAGTACAGGAATTGGCATTATTTAAACAAATTTAGTATGTGGTTGAATTCTAGGGGAAATAACTCTGCAGTCTTCACTTTTGGAGGAACCAAAGCTTGGACGGTATGACCTTTCTATTCGAGCTGTTGATTCAGGAACGCCACAGAAATATGACGAACAGATTGTGTCTGTAGATGTTCCAGTCAATTTTCCACCAAATCTGAATGACAGCTATGAGTTTAACATCTTGGAAAATGTCACAGTCGGCCATCTGATTGGCCAGATCACGGCAGTGGACTGGAATGTTGAAAATGGCCAAGATGACAAGCTCAAGTATTTTACTCATCAAGGTAAAGACAATGTTATAATAGAATAATTTATTGCCAACCCTCCACTTTCTTCGTAATGTTAATCACTAAAATATACCTTTAAGAATTTTTATTATTATTATTATTATTATTATTATCCCACTGCCCCCTTTCGTTTCTCTCCTTTGAATTCCATCTCATTTGAATTCCATCTCATTTGAATTCCATCTCATTTCTTCCCGATCTGGCAGCTTCTCCTATCTTTCAACTTCTTTTGCTGTCCACCTCCACATCCCAGTCCTTGTCTCTCCAACCGCGACAGGTGCTTGTCTCTTGTGGCTATCTGTACCACACACCTGCCATTCCCCATCAGCGTTTAGCTGTGGGCTTTGTCTGGCCACTTCGGGGAGTACGTGTTCAGTAGTTACTTCTGGCATTGTTAAGAGGCACTTGTAACTCACCTACTATGCACCCCTACTACCGGCGGTCGTTAGTGCCATGGGTCTGACCAGCTGTATTACCTTTAAGAAATTAGTTGACATATGCTTTGTTTGCATTATAGTAGATGCATATGATGAAGAATGGACTTTTTATATTTCAGAGTCACTCAAAAACTGTCTTAAGGTTAGGTGTTCAGTACCTGGTTGTAGTGTTTCTTTTTACTACCCTACCTGAGGGGACTATAGATTTCATCTTCATCCTTCTGTCAGTCCATCTGTGTGTGTGTGTCTGTCCATCCATCTGTCCCACACATAGTTTTCCGAATATTTTTTTCACAATGCTTTGAGATATTGAGCTGAAATTGTGTGTATAGCTTTCTGTTACAGATCACGTTATGGCCCTTGAACTTAGGAGATATGAAAATTTGTTTTCTGGAATTTATTTTTGTCGTGGCGGGACATAGCCCATGGTAAAGTGCTCGCTTGATGCACAGTCGGTTTGTGATTGATCCCCATCTGTGGTCCCATTGGGTTATTTATTGTTCCAGCCAGTGCACCACAACTGGTATATCAAAGGCTGTGGTGTGTGCTATCCTGTCTGTGGGATGGTACATATAAAAGATCCCTTGCTACTAATTGAAAAATGTAGCAAGTTTCCTATCTGACACTATATGTCAACTTTGATGGCGATCTACCCATTTTTCACACAGAGTTATGTCCCTTGAATTTAAGAGACATGGAAATTTGTTGGTTCCAGTAGGGGACATGTATTGCTTTAGCAGTGTTCTCGGAATGTTTGCTTGTTATGGGTGAATTTTTGTATTTTGTTTGATTAGCTTAAATAAAATCAATTCATGAATCATTCAAAGTGGTATTTTGATGTCCATAATTCACTGGAATTTTCTTTTAAATCTTAAATATTCCATTCAGTCATGTGCATTAACATAACACCATTTAAAGAGTAGCCCATGAAGTGGCGACAGCAGGTTTTCACTCTCAATATCTGTGTGGTCCTTAACCATATGTTTGACGCCATATAACCATAAATAAAATGTGTTGAGTGTATTGTTAAATTAAACATTATTATATGGTCAAAGGTCTTTATTTGGAAGCAAACTATGTGGTGTGTTGATTATCACCATTTTACTAATAAAATTATATGGCCAAAGTTCTTTATTTAGAGAAAAAAAAAGCAAGCGAAGTAAACTTTGTGATGTGTTAAATATCACCATTTAACTATTAATACATGACCAAAGATCTTTATTTAGAGACAAAAACAGCAAGTGAAGCAGACTTTGTAGTGTGTTGATTTTTTGTTATACACATGTTGGTGAGAACATCATTCTTTATTTTTTGATAACACATACTTGTTATGTGCATTAACATTTTAAAGACATATGACTGGCTGCTCCTAGGTGATGACCACATCACCAATATAAGATAATCTGAAACTGACTTGTCTGTGATGCAAGTTAAGGACAAGGGCTGTAAATAGGTTTTTGTTGGAAAAGGCATTTAAAAACAGTTTTTGTCAGGATATGTAAGAAATAGAATACAACATTTGTGTCCGTTAGATATCATTTATCTTACAACTTGTTCTTTAAAACATATCCCAAGCCATAGGATTTCAAATTTCATGGGAAACACTTTTTGGGTTCCGTGCCCTGAGATCATGGGAACCCATCAGAAGCTGTTTTTAGCTTCCATGAAAACAAGTTATGGGAACCCATTTCTTATACCATAATGCAATGTATTGTCAAAATGCTATGCAGGTTGGGTACTATGTTCGAATCTTGCCAACTGACTTTAAATGACAACAAATAAAGGTTCCAATCCAGCCAACTGACTGGTTTTTTTTACATCAAATAAAGGTTCCAATCCAGCCAACTGACTGTTATATGATGATTATGATGCACCTTTAATTCCACCTTCTGCGGTGACATATGTGTAAGCATCGTTCTGAGGCTTTGTGTCTGTCCTTGAATAAACTAAATGTGGAGATTCATCATTGTCGATTATTATATAATGTTAATAAGTTTAATGATGCCCAGTAGTTCTGAAAATCACCAAGTCCCCAACTGGCCGTTTGCACCATCACCGAGATACACCGAGTCACGGCGAGTGCTGAACGCAAGATACATCGATCTATTTGCATTACGGCCAGTTCTGGGCTGAAAAAGTTGAGTCTGCCCAAGCTACCGATTATCCAACGCACAAACCCATGGAAAGAGACATGTTTTCAAACTCAATATTTTCGACACAGTCTCTATCTCCAGTAGTTTTATATAAGAAACATTATTATTTGTATAATATATATATACATGTGTATATATATATATATATATATATATATATATATATATATATATATTACTTATAGATAAATTTTTTAATTTTTTTTAATCGACATAATAATCATGGGAAATGAAATTTCAGTTCTGTGGTTTTGCCAACACGCTACCGGTAATGATCGTTACCGTGAAATCTGATGGCCTGATATTCAACTTGCTTTCGCTCGTTATATACATTTTAAAACAACTCGTAAGATAAATGGTATGTAACGGCCACTCATGTATTATTCTCTATATAAACCACTGTTCTGCTGCAGCAGTCATGATTTGTTTTCTGATTACAGTTGCAGATTATCCATTTAAAATAGATGATGCTACAGGAATGATTTCCCTGACAAAGCCTGTGGACATGGAGTACATGGATGTGTACTACTTCAAAGTGTTTGTCAGTGACAGTGGACAACCAGTGTTCACGTCGTCCACCACTGTCACCATCCTTCTCGACAACGTTAATGACAACCCTCCAACATTCCCTGAACAGGAGTACACAGCACATGTCTCCGAGGATCACTTTCAGCCTGGACATAAGCAAATTCTTCATCTAGTATGTATCTCGAAGAGATTTGGCATAGATGTAGTTTTTGGCTTAACCCTATTGTTTCTCGGAACCTGACCTTATCTAGGAAAAAGGGACAACCCTAATTTAAAATGTTTTATTTATGTATTTCCCATCCACCCCTTTTTAAAAATTAATATATAGATGAAAGGAGTACATGCATAGTTGTAACATTTAATCAGGATTTTAAAAACAATTTTTGTAAAAGCTAATTTTAGCCTTGTATAATTATGGGTCTGTTTTAAGGTCTAATTCAGTACATTTCAGATGTAATTACAATAAAATGAGGATTTTGATCAGGTCAGTGGTAAATATAATGTGCATGTAGTTTCAAGGTGGGTGTATTTTGCCATGTACATGTGTTTAATAACTATATTTTTTGTTGAATAACTATAATAAACATAAAACTTAAAATGTTTGATATAATTTATTGACCAGAAGTTGAAATATATTACATTTTCCAGGTATGTGCATATGATTATTTCTAAAAATGATATTGATACTGGGAAGACATAATTAAAGCTGTTTGCCAAAGAATTGTATGAAAATATTTGACTTTATTTCATTTATTATTATTTTCTTTTTTCTTTTTTTCAGGATTACTCAATTGTCTTTTTCTTGAATAGCAAATTTTTACTATTCACTATAAACAATTTAGTTCACTGAAATTTTCTTACTTTAGTATGCTTGCAGTCATAAATTCACTTTTTTAATGAAATGTATTATTATTTTGGCTGTGTAGGTCCCAGAGCCGTATGTGATTGACAATGACATAATTGAAAATGAAGATGACGCTTATGCTGAATACAGTCTGACAGGAAAAGGCAGTGACCTATTTGACATTGATCCGTATAATGGCAATATAACTCAGAGAACTGCAGGGAGTTTTGATGCAGAGATACAACATATATTTAATTTAACAGTAAGATTTTGTTTCGTCCATGACATTATTGTGATATTGTGGTGGGACGTAGCCCAGTGGTAAAGCACATGCCTGATGCACGGTCGGTCTAGGATCGATCCCTGTCAGTGGGCCCATTAGTCTATTTGTCATTCCAGTCAGTGCACCACGAATGGTATATCAAAGGCCTGGTATGTACTATCCTGTCTATGGGATGGTGCATATAAAAGATTCTTTTGCTACTAATGGAAAAATGTAGCCGTTTTCCTCTCTGACTGTGTCAAAATAACCATATGTTTGACATCCAGTAGCCGATGATTAATAAATCAATGTGCTCTAGTGGTGTCATTAAAAAAACAAACCTTTCTTTCATTGTGATCTTTTAGTTTTATTATCTTGAATATACTATATTTTAGATTTATAGTTTAACTTATTTTTATGCTCATATCAAAAGGAGTTTAAGAGTACTGGGCACATTCCCCAGCTATCGATCTTGGTTTTTTTTGTCCAGGACTGAGGAATCCAAATATGGTACTATGAAAAAGTTTAGAATTTATATCCTTGTCAGTTGATAGAAATTTATGTAACCATTTTGAAGTGAAGTGTTAAGATAACTTGTACATTTTACCACAATCTTCAATAATTTAAGGTGTACAAATTTCCCCACAAATATTCATCTGATTAGCTCTACAGTAACTGTATTTTGAAATTAATATTGTTTTTAACTAATGTAGATTAATGACAGATAAATTTTAAGTTTTAAGTCCCACACCAGTCCAACCGGAATACAATTCGCGGGGACTGTAGGTTTTATCTTCATTGTCCTGTCTGTCTGTCTGTATGTCTGCCTGTCTGTCTCTCTGTCTGTCCCATATATATATAGTTTTCCAGATGCTTTTTTTAATATATACTAAGCTAACATTTCATGTATTGCTTTATTATGTTCTGTTACAGATCAAGTGTGACTTTCGTCAATTCCATTTTAACACAATTATGGCCTTTGAACTTAGGCAATATCAAAATTTGTTTTAGGGATTTTTAAAACAAATTGGCAATGCCTCAAGGTATTGAAATGAAATTTTGAATATAGCTTTATCATGTACTGTTAGACATCCAGTTTAACTTTCATGGCAATTTACACATTTTTTACTGAGTTAACTCTTTCACCACTAAGTTTTACAGTCTTGACCTTCCCTGCACACTGAGTTTAAATAGCAGATTTATGATCATGTTTGTTAAAGGATAAAACTACTTGTTTTATCATTAATTTTAGTTATAGGCTATACATTTCCAGAAAGGTGAATGGACGGCTGTCTAGATAAAAAAATAATACTTTAAAAATGTTAGATTCATCAGGTATAAATCTGGTAATTACAGGTAAACTATGCATATTACTCACCTATTTGAGTAGGTAGGACTGGTAATTTAAAAAAAAAAACAGTACAAATGTTTTTCTTGTTGGATAATTAATTAACATTCCAGTTATAATTTTAAAATATATATTTACAATGCTTTTGCAAAATTAAGCTTTCATTTCATCAACAGAAATATCATACCACACACCTTTGTTGTTAGCAGGATCTGTATCACGCTTTTTTTTTGGCATTCATGTTGGTAAATTACACAATTTTTCCATACACTGTATTGGAATAAAATAGCGAAAAGTACTCTATGGCGTTTGTGTTGACGTCAAACACTTTGATCTGCAGGTAACCGAATATGGCTCATGTGTCCAGGTAAACTCAGGCGCATAGTAAAACAGTGGCAAGTCATCTTGTAACTCGTCATCGGTCTTATTTTCTTCTAAATTGCCATGTTTAATGACATTTCGTTCACGATCGCCAATCTCGATTAAATCAAATGCACCAAAGTCCATATTATCCCACATTTCATCATCGGAAAACCCATCATCTGAATCGCAACCATTGTTTTCAACAGACGAAATTTCGTCACCTCGGTTCATGTTTAATTACAGTCAGAATATCAGTATAAACTTGGAAAAACTCATTCAAAATTCGCTAGAACATGGGCGCAGCCATTACAGTGTGTCACATGGCAGCTATGGTCGCGCGAGATTTTGTCTAATTATAATATTGACGCGTCACTCGGCGCCAAATATGAACAGGTGTTACAAGCCGCTAAACCGGCCTGTCGTGGTGAGAGGCACTGGTATCGCTAGCCGGTATACCGGCCTGTCGTGGTGAAAGAGTTAAGGTCCTTGAACTTAAGAGAGACAAAAATAATTAGGACCCTGTCAGTGTTTGAAATAAGCACTTGTCCCTTTGTTCCGACCGACAAGTGAAAATCTATTCAGCCAAGCAAAATGTGCCTCAGTGGTTGTCCAGCGGACAAATAAAAATGTTCAGTGCAGTTTCATTTTTAGCAATCACAAACATTATCCTTGTTGTACTTGAATAAAACAAACCATTTATTTGGACAAGTGAAACTTTTGGCAGACAAATAAATTTCTAGATGTATTTGTCCGGTGGACTAGTTTAAAGTCCCTGCTTATTTCTAACACTGCTGGTTTGGGACATGTATTGTTTTAGCAGTACTCTCAGAATGCTTGGGTTTTTTTTTCAGCTGTGGGTGAATGATGGTCTTCTCTCGAGCAGTGTACCACTGGTGGTCATTGTAGATGACTTGAACGATCATGCACCTGTGTTTAGCAATGTGAGTGACATCGTGGTTGATGCACACTTGGAGGTTGGCAGTGTCGTCACTCGGGTTCATGCAGTGGATGCCGATGTTTCCCAGCAAAATAGTGATGTTACATATTTCTTAATGGGAGGAGGTCTCGACAAGTTCACCATTAACTCTACATCAGGTCAGTGGTATTTTCAATAAAATATTTTTTTAAAAGTAATGGAAAGATTTCTGCCTGTTACCATCATTATAATGATACATGTATAAAGAGGGAACCTCACCATAACCCTAAAATGAACTCTAACCCAAAAATTAACTATAACCCTAAATCTAACCCTCTAACCATAATAATAGGGGGATAACAGTCAGATATTTTACCAAAATAATGGTGACTTAAAGTATATACATGTATGTCAGTCAACATATCCATTACTAAATTGGTGAATAGGGTTATTGAGAACCTAAAACTGAATTGTCTGTATACTTGATGTATTTCATCAACATCTGCTTGCATTTTTAGCAATTGATTCTACTATGTTTAGTAGCTTAAACTATATATTTGCCTCATTTTCCTCCTCCATCTTGTATATTTATTGTTATTTCTTGCTAACAGTTGTGTTATAATCAGTTTTAGCATTTAAATGAGATGCTGCTGCTAGGTAAATGGACTGCCAACCCTAATGCTGGATGTGCCATATTCTGTCAGTGTATATTCCTATTTATACATGTACATATATATACATATATTAAACAAGAGTCGACTGATGTCTGCATAATGACATGAGGTGGAATGCTAATGGAACTCTGGGGGAGGTTTGGAGGGGATCGTAAACAATTTTTAAAATTAATATATAATAAAATCATAACTCTTTTAAATTATGGTGGTCCTGGCCCCCCCCCCCCCCCCCCCCCCCCCCCCCCGATCCGCCTCTGCTTGTGTGCGTACATGTATGTGTGTCCATGATTTGGTGAGTGGGAGCAGTATGTGCTGTAAGAGTTGGAAGTCAGTGTCTGTTACTTTTGCTATCTGAGCTGCTGTTATCAGAATACACAAATGTAGTTTCACAATGGCTGTCAATGGTACAATACAGGTGAAATACAAGTCCAGACATCTTTGACTAGTGAGCCCAGATGGGACGAATACAAACTGAAAGTGAAAGCTCTTGATGCTGGATACCCTCCGAAATCGGCGGAATTAACTGTGTTGGTTACAGTTCCCCTGGAAAAGCCTCAAGCAGTAGCACCCATTCAGCTGCAAGTTACAGAAGGTGCAGATAATGGAACAGAAATTGGTTATTTCAATGTCACTGATGATGGCAAGGTCCACAGATATAGATACCAAATTGCAAAGAGAAATGCAGGTGAGTTGATTTTGTCTCAAGAGTTACAGTTTTATGCTTTCATATTTAGTGTGTACTTCACCAAAAGTTAGTTTGTTTTGTTTATTGACACCACTAGAGCACATTGATTAATTAATCATCGGCTATTAGATGTCAAACATATGGTAATTATGACTAGTAGTCATCAGATGAAACCCCATAAATGTTTCCTAATGCAGCAAGGGATCTTTTATACTATACACATTCTCACAGACAGGAAAGAACATACCACGGCCTTTGACCAGTTGTGGTGCACTGGTTGGAAGCAGAAAAATACCCAATCAATTGAATGGATCCACCGAGGTGGTTCAATCCTGCGATGCAGGCACCTCAAACAGGCACTCAACTGACTGAGCTAACTGCTGGCCAGAGTAGATCAAATGACACAGGTAACAAAACTGGGTGTCACTGGATTAATAAACGTAGTTAATTTGTTAAACACTTTACAAAAGCAAAAAGTGTTACCATTTTATGAATTATCAAAGTGGATGTAGCAATTTACATGCGCTACTAGTTGTGGCCAAGGGCACTCTTAGATTTATACTACTCAAAAGAATTTAAGGGTCAGACGATATTTTCGACATTATTTTCTGAATGTCAGTTATATTAGCTAGACCATAATGTCACGCATGGTATTGTTCCATTTTGACGAAAGTGGGTCTAAGCAACCCATAAATGAATTAAAATCCACTGTCATTGACACTGTCGACTAGTTCTAATGGCGAAAACATGCTTACATTTGCACGTAAATTAGGGCGAAAGCGAAAGGTTTGCTAAGTGCCCATAACTTGCTTTTTCACAAAGCGCTTCATTTGCACGCTTTGCACGTGTATACCATGTTCCCAATGCTGAATTTCTGTATAATTGGAGCTTGCCTTCGTGTACGGTGCACACTCCAAATTCGACAATGGTACGACTTCAACTGGCTATCGAAGATCGAGGAAGGGCTATTGCTTGGCTTCAGGATGACAATACGCAAAGAAATGTTGCTCTGAGACTTCATGTCAGTCAGAGTGTCGTTGGCCGACTGTGGCAACGGTACCAAGCAACGAATTCTGTTCGAAATCGTCCACGTTCGGGAAGACCCTGAAGCACTACAAATAGAGAGGACCGCTACATCACCAATATGGCTCTACGTCAACGCACAACCACTGCACGCCGATTACATGACAATCTGCGGACTGCGATTGGAACTCGAGTGTCTGATCAAACCATACGCAATCGTCTGAGAGCCAATAATCTACGCTGCCGTCGCCAGGCTGTTTGACCACCACTCCTACCATGTCACAGAATGGCCAGACGTCACTGGTGCACGCTTCATCTGTGGTGGCAACGTGTTCAGTGGGGTCGAGTGATGTTCACTGATGAGTCCAGGTTTAGTCTCCAGTTCAACGACGGTCGGGTTCGTGTCTACAGACGTCCTGGGGAGCGCTTCGCTGACGTTAACGTTAGACAACGTCACCGGTTCGGTGGTGGCAGCGTCATGGTGTGGGGCGGCATCTCTATCCACCACAGGACCCCCCTCTATGTGGTGGATGGCAATCTGAATGGAATCCGCTATCTGAATGAGATTATCCGGCCGTTGGTTCTCCCAGGCCTTCAGCAGATTGGCGGCGGGGCAGTTCTGCAGGATGACAATGCCAGACCCCACCGCGCCAGGGTGGTAACAGACTTTCTCAGACAACAAGGTATCGCCAGGATGGATTGGCCAGCATATTCACCTGACTTGGCCCCAATAGAGAACGCCTGGGACGAATTAGGCAGGAGAGTTCGGGATAACCATGCCCCTCCGGCCAACCTTCATGATCTGGGTCAACTTCTTATGGCAGAGTGGCAGGCCATTCCCCAAGAGTTCTTCAGACGTCTGATCAACAGCATGAGGCAACGATGTGTCGAGTGTATTCGCGCCAGGGGTGGATTCACACACTATTAAACGAATGTTCTAATGTGTAAAATCCATGTTTGACAACCTTCAACTTTGACAGCATGTCATGTGACTTTCTTGTATACAGTGACGTTTATTTGTGGGTTTTTGTAAATATGGAACAATAAATAAAAAAAATTGTGTAGTTTACATCATCAATCTAATACACTCTGAAACTTATTTGGTTATAAATTTTTGACCCTTAAATTCTTTTGAGTAGTATACATCTAACTTTACTCATAACTTAAGTTTACTCTTCTTTTTGAAATGCTCTTCAGTCATAGATAAATTTACGTTTATGTGCAAAACTACGTTTACTATGTTTAGTGAAATTGGGTCCTGGTTATCTGATTAACCCTAAAACAATTTTGCCGACCTTAAATATTTTTTTCACCTACTGATCTTCAAAATTGTAAGAGGATGCAAATTTACTTTATTGCTCTTTGCCATGACCAGTTTGACAGGTTTTAAAGTCCGAACCAAAATATTAACAACTACGATAAACTGCTCTACTACCTTTATTTTTTGTTAGATTTTAGCCACATTTTGTCCAAACAGAAATCTTGAAAAAACCATTACAATGATACAGATTCCACATACTAGATGATAACTGTCGCCTATATCAACTTCACTGAGATCGCATAGGGCAAAAAGCATGTAATTTTGTGCCAGCTGTCATTTTGACTTTTTATGGAATACTCTCCAAGAGGGGTGAAAGGATATGACTTAATCTAACAACATCAGAACATGTTACGATACAAAAGCAAACGTGATGACGCCATATTAAAAAAAAAAATTAATGTTTTGTTTACAGATACCACTAGAGAACATTGATTTTATATTAATTATGTCACTTACGTTGAAGGCTTTCACCCCTCTTGAGGAGTATTCCATAAAAAAGCAAAATGGCAGATGGCAGAAAACTGCATGTATTTTGGCCTATGCGATCTCAGTGAAGTCGATACTGGTGACATCGTTACAATCTCATATATGGAATCTGTGTCACTGTAATGGGTTTTTTCACAACTTGTGTCTGACAAAATTTGGGGGAAATGTAACGGTAATTAAAGGTAGGAGAGTAATTTATCGTAGTTGTTAACAATTTGGTTCAGACTTTAGGTATTAAAAAAATATATATATAAATATATATATAAAATAGTTAATACCTACCTACCCTAGTCTTTTTTCACATGTATCCAGAACCACACTAAACCTTCATAGCTTTGTCATGGTAGGTTTACTTTTTCTTACAGGAGGACAGAAGCTTCCTTTTGTTGTGGAGAGAAAAACAGGCATCATGAAAACTTTAACAAAAATCGACAGAGAGGAGGTGTCTGTGTACAACTTTTCTGTTGATGTCACGGATAAAGAAAATCCTGGTTTTAACTTCACCGTCGGTGTTGTCGTCACTGTTATTGATGTCAATGATAGCCCACCTGAATTCATGTCAGATATTTACACTGCATATTTGACAGAAGATGACTCAATGCCTGGCGAAGCAAGAGTTTTAAATATTGTATGTTTTTGAAAATATTAAATAAGATATTTTTGTAACTTTATAAATAAGTTTTGTTTATTAAATTAACTTAATGTTTTTTTTATAATATGGTGATTTGTAAAGAAGGATATGCTTGTTGAGTTCACAACTTTGGTTAACAAAACAAAAAAACCTCCAAGAATAAAGCATCCAATATTTATTTTTAAAATCATGTTACATGCTTAATGTGCAGTTAGAATGTACTGTGTAACAGTTAAAGTTTGTTTTGTTTAATGACACCACTAGAGCACAATGAGGGTTTTTTAATCATCGGTTATTGGATGTGAAACATTTGGTAATTGCTTTTATATAATAATTTGAAAGGAGAAACCTGCTACATTTTTCTATTAGTAGCAAAGGATCTCATATATGCACCATCCCACAGACAGGATAGCACATACTACAGCCTTTGATATACCAGTTGTGGTGCACCGGCCTGTGTAACAGGGTATACAACAAAATTTAAAAATCTAAACCATCTTTGTCCTTTGAACAGTGTGTGAAATTCTAAAAGTGGAAAGCCTATTGTATGTTTTGAGCCTGCTATTTTCTAGTTTATGTTTACAGATTTATTTTAAATTAGCAATACTTGTTTGTGTTCAGATACCTTTATTATTATAGTTTTAAAAATTACAATGTTGCAATAAATTTTTTATTTTTTTTTTATTTTTTTTAAATGACAATGTTACAGTACATAATTTTTTTAAATAATAAAATACCATGATTTACACTTTGATATTTTATTATTTGTATTAAAATATTGTATATACTATTATAGAAACGTTATTATTTCAGGTTCCGGAGTTAAAGGTTTCTGATCCTGATACCTTTGATTTGACTGTGACCTATAGTATAGCAGGTATTGGCAGTGAACTGTTTGTCATTGACCCACATACAGGAATCATTAAGCAGAAAGACCCAGGCAGCCTGGACAGTGAGAAAGACCAAGAATACAACATAACTGTGAGTTTAAAAAAACCTAAAATTGTTTTGTTTAACGACATCACTATAGAGCACATTGATGTATTAATCATTGGCTATTGGATGTCGAACATTTGGTCATTCTAACTAGTAGTTTCCTAATGCAGCAATATGCACCATCCCACAGACAGGATAGCACATACCACAGCCTTTGATATACCAGTCGTGGTGCTCAGGCTGGAATGAGAAATAGCCCAATGGGCCACCAACAGGAATCGATCCCAAACTGATCGCACATTGAGCAAGTGCTTTACCACTGGGCTCAGACCTTTAGTCAAGAGAAAGCAGGAGGTGTGTGTTGAAAAAGCAGGAGATTTTTTTAATTCACACAATTTAACCCAAAATCGCAAGATTTAAAAAAAACATTATTACAATAAGTTATATGAATACTTTATAATGTCATATATACTTCTTAACCTTAGATCTTGGCATTAAAAAAAAAAAAAAAAAATATTATTAATTTTTTCTTTTTTTCTTTTAAGTTTAAATATTATTATGATTTAATACATATTTAAAAAAAAAAAAAAAAATTTATCCAAAAATGTTAAGAACATGAACAAGAAATAAAAATTTAATTAGTACATTTATGGTATTATGGTATTATGGTAGCACCAAAGACAAATTTATATAAATCTTATAAATTAATATTCAGTTTTTACTACAATGAGGAACGGTGGCGTGGTACTTATTTAAAATCATTATAATGATGCAATAAACATTGTATTTTCATTAATCATAAGTAAAACCTCATTACGGACATCGTGTGAAATATACCGGAATTATACCCATTTCCGTGAGTAACTTTATGTCAGTGTCAAACACAACATTTTTTAATTGTACAAAAATAATTTCTAGAAGTGTACCCTTATAACCAACATTTTACCACACAAACATACAAAATTAACTGACACAAGTATGTTTATACAGCTAATTGGTCTTTTCGTTGTCTTGCTGTGACATGTGATTTTAACATGCATCTTGTGTATCGCTGTCAACAGTCTGGCAGTTCAGATTCGTCATAGTTGCATTATGTAATCCAGTGGGAAGACATGTTACAATTCAGAGGTGTTATTAGAACTAAATTGGATAGTTTAGGTTTTTTTATATGGCAACACTGAATGTCAATTCACAGCCTGTTGAATTAGCGGCAATACGCTTCGTAGCCATTACGATGACAACAAACATTATAATAACACGTCATTTTATAAACTCCATGTGCTTTTTTAACAATATAAATAGGCTATCCCACAATTCTCACTTCGGCAAAGGTAAAACAGTTGGGACAATTCGGCCTGTTACATTCTCAGAAACCAAAAGTAGTCGACATTTTCCGAATGAGAAAAAAAGGCAGAGTTACTTCCCTTCTGTTATTTTGACAAAAGAGGATCGATTTTTTTGTATGCTTACAAAAATGTCATTTAACAGGAGAAACTGTCTCCCGCACAGCAGAAAGGAGATTTGATCAAATACCGGGAGACTCCCGTGGAATCTGGGAGGGTTGACAGGTCTGACTGAGCTACGTCCCACATCCCCCCCCCCTGTAAGTTTTATAGACGCAGACCCCAGTTTCAACCCCAGAACATGGACAAAAATTTAGATTAATCTACCAACCTTGTAACTATAATAAACTATATGCTAGCTAGTCTTAATAACCATTAATTCTCAGATGTACGTGCATTTTTTAAAATATGAAAAATCCAATTTGTGGCATTAGAAACACTAGGATGATGAAAAACACTTCGGATGTATTGAATAGATAATCTAAACAATAGAACCTAAGAATTGTCTGATTTCATTTATTTGACAGTGGCTCAAATACATGTAGTTAAAAATATGTCATATTGTTTAAAACCTAGGGTCTGTCTAATTAAGAGGTCTACTACACTCACAAAACACTCCGCTTACCACATCTGAAAGCAGGGTCGTAACCTCGTGCATTCAAAATCATAGAAATAAGAATCATATTTATAAAGAGATTATTTCCAAAACACGATATGAGAAAAAACATGGTTTTGCTGCGAAATGATGTATCATGTACATGTATCACCATTAGCGATGGTGACATGGGGGAAGCTGCCACATCAGTGCTGGAGAAAATCCTCAAATTTGGATAAAAATGATAGAGAGATATTCAGGAAAAATTAGCTGACCTGAAATCTTTCACCATATATTTTCATCATTCTACCCACAAAATTAGTTGTAATCTATGTAAAAATGTATTGTGATTCATTTGCAACCCTATATAGCTGTTTGGAAGTAATGCTAATATTAAATATGCATAAATGTTACTATCCAGATTTTGAATTTTTTTAATTTGGGCAAAAATCAGCTTGCCCCCGTAAAAAAAATAGGAGCCAGTACTCCTATGTGTATCACATAAAAGAGTTTTAAATTTTTTGTTTATGAGCATAGATTGCAATTTGATGGAAACTGTTATCATATCATTGAGTATTACTAACATCAGTATAACTTCACTGCTAAACATATCTCCAAAATTTTGAAATGGGCATATATCATGTTTTGAAAATTAAATTTTCATATGTAGGCTTATATATACTCACCCATAAAAAAGAAATGACATTTCAAAAATTGACATATACTCTTCAAAAGAAGAAACGCAAAACCACATTGTCGTAACATTTGGAGAATTGATTTAATTATTGAATGGTGAGTCCGATAATTACCAAATGTTGCAGGATTGTTCACAATTCACTCTAGTCCATTGTGAGTAAGTGATAGGACACACCACCAAGGTCAAGGTCATCTGGAGTCAATACCGGGTGTGGCCTCCGCGTGTGTTGACAACTGCCTGGCACCGCCTGCCCATTGAAGCAACCAGAGTACGGATGACGTCCCGGGGGATGGTGGCCCACTCGGCCTGCAAGGCTGCTGCCAGCTCGGGCAGGGTCTGGGGCTGTGGTTGTCGCTGTCGGAGGCGTCGGTCCAACTCGTCCCATAGATGCTCAATTGGGTTCAAATCCGGTGATATCGATGGCCAAGGAAGGACATTAATGTTGTTGTTCTGTAGGAAAGCCGTTGTGAGACGTGCTGTGTGAGGCCTGGCGTTGTCATGTTGGAACACTGCGTTGGCGTTGGCCATAACTGGAACGATGTGTGGCCGGAGGATCTGGTCAATGTAGCCCTGTGCATTCAGGTTGCCCTGCACGTGGACCAGGTCAGTTCTGCCAGTGTGTGATATGGCTGCCCACACCATGACACTACCCCCGCCGAATCTGTCCACTTCCTGCACGCAGTTTGCCGCATAACGTTCACCACGACGCCTATACACGCGACATCTTCCATCATGATGTCGGAGCAGAAATCGGGACTCGTCACTGAACCACACCTGTCTCCATCGCAGTTGAGGCCATTGTCAATGAATCTGGCACCACTGCAGTCGGAGTCGACGGTGTTGTGGTGTTAAGATGACACGTCGAACTGGACGTCTGGCACGAATTCCTACCTCACGTAGGCGGTTCCGTACGGTCTGGTCGGATATCCTGCGCAAACCTGGTATTGCTGCGGCTGTGGAGGTGGCAGTAGTCAATCGTTCCCGAAGGTGGCGTACCCGGATGTAGCGGTCCTGCCCGGGGGTAGTGACCCGTGGTCGACCGGATCTAGGGAGGTCACGTGTTGATCCATGTTGCTGGTAACGGTCCCACAGTCTGGAGATGGTGCTTGGGGATACATGGAATGCCCTGGCAACGGCCGTTCTGGATTCGCCTGCGTCTAGTCGGCCGATGGCATTGTTTCTCTGTGGTTCACTGAGACGTGGCATGTCCTGGATTGTCAACTGTCGGCCAGATACAGAGGCCAGGCAATCGAACACCCTGCACTTTTATACTGTCGGTGTTCATGTTGCACGTGCAGACAACGCACGTGCAGTGGTGACATGGTTTGCACGTGGCTGCGTTTTTGCGAATATTCACATTTTGGAACTTTATTGTACAGTAGCTGCGTTTTATCGAATGTAACCGTGGGAATGTGTTTGGGACATGCAATGACCTTATATTCACAAAGCATGAACCGGTAGGAAACATAAAATCGGAGTTATAACCCATTTGTACCCTTTTGCGTTTCTTTTTTTGAAGAGTATATATAGAATGTATTGGTAAGTACAATAATTATTTCCACTTTTCTTTCTTGTGATATTCCTTTCATATTTAGAATATTTGTTGTTTGACATATTATTAATAATATGTATTAAATATACTTTTTAGTCATTGACGATGTCTTTTTTTTATTATTAAAAGACCCTCTTTCACTTTAGGTTGTTACAAAGAAGTTAATAATTCAAATCTTAATTTCTGGACTTGCCTTACAATAATGGGAAGTCATATTTTTCTTTTGTCTACTAACAACCAGTATATTTGTTTTCAGATTATTGCATCTGACGGGTTATTAACTAGCAACACAACTCTACAAGTCTTCATCACTGACCTAAATGACCACCCACCAGTCATACAGGCACCTGATAGAATGGTTGTGGATCCGAGCACACAGTTAGGAACTATAGTTGGTCGGGTTAATGGTTCTGATGCGGATATGACAAACGTGAATAATAATATCAGCTATTATCTGATCAGAGGTGCACTTGACAAGTTTGTGATTAATGAAGCAACTGGTAAGTATACATCTTTTTTAAGAATGTAAGAGAAAATGTGTAGGAGAACCCTTGCAGATGTAGCAGTAGCAAAGAAAAGACCATTTTAACTACATAATATATGCTACCCATATCACTAGAGTTTACAATCCACTACCTATCACTAATGATTACATCATGAATCTGCCCATTCTTATTGTTTTTGGTTTTCTTCAAGCATAGAGGGGAGGAGACGTAGCCCATTGGTAAAGCATTTACCTGATGCATTGTTGGTTTAGGATCGATCCCCATTGGTGGGCCCATTGGGCTATTTCTCATTCTAGCCAGTGCACCTTGATTGTTATATCATAGGCTGTGGTACATGTATGTGCTGTCCTGACTGGGATGGTGAATATAAAAGATCCCTTGCTACTAATTGAAAAATGTAATTGGTTTCCTCTAAAGACAATATGTCAGAAGTACCAAATATTTGACATCCAGTATACACATGTATGTATTGCCGATGATTAATAAGTCAATGTGCTCTATGCCATAGTGATGTATTGGTAGACAAGCATTGCTTTTAGGAAAGCAGTGATGTTTTGATTATCATTAGTTTCCGTTTCTGGTATCTCGTGGTTCCAGTTTCCCATATTGTTGGTGTTTTGTATCAGTTAATAAATTAACTATTGGAACTAGCTGTCAGTGTTTTGTAATGATTTGGTTCCGTGCCTTTAATACAGGCACTAGTGATGTTGTTAAACAAAACAAACTTAAGCTTTCTTCAGGCTTAATTCTGCATTTCAGGTGATATTGAAGTCCTGACTTCACTTTTGGATGAACCTAAAAGAAATGAGTACAACTTGACTGTAAAAGCTGTCGACTCTGGTTTCCCCCAGCTTTCAAATACAGCCATAATCAAAGTCAGTGTCCCTCTCAATTATCCACCAACATTAAACAAGAGCTTATATTTTAATGTCACAGAGAATGCTACTCTTGAAACCAGGGTGGGACAGG